>NC_134644.1:41146679-41401679 GCF_030463565.1 Pelecanus crispus
AGGAAGGACAGACAAAACAGCATGTGGCACAACCTTCCTTTGCTGACCTATCAATGTGTCTCTATTTGACATGCAAGAATACAGCAAGGATGAAGAAGCAGTGTTCCCTTTAGACCCTACCTTCTCTGCAAAATAGAGCCATAAATATGGTAGTCAGAATAAACTCTGTTATGACAATGTATGTTATTCAGAGAAACCAGGATACCAAACAAATATTAAGTATTGGTAAATTCAGATTACTGTTGACTCCAACTTGTATCCAACCTATAACTTTATCACAATAATTTGTACATATCCTTGAAAGAACCTAAAGAATTTAATGCTGTTAAAGATGGACCTCAAATCTGAACAAAGAAAAACATCTGCCAAGTGTCTTAAAATAAAGTGTGTAGCCATCAAAACAAAAGTTACTGAATTAAAACAATAATGTTTCTCTTTTAGGGAGGACCACCACAGTTCTTCATGCTGCAGTTTCACGTAGACTAAGCTGACATAAGCCACCACTACTGTCAGAAACAAATACCCTCCTTCTCCCCTCTTATCATTATGGTTCTGAGTTAATTTTAACTCTGGGAATCCTTTTCCTACTACTGACAGTGTAAAACAGTAACTTTTCAAAGTTTCTATTCGCATAAACAGACCTTGCAACTGGAGCCCTAATGGGAACAGTAGGTTCTTTCACTTGATAGAGCTTACCACTGTATGTCCCACCCTTTCCACTGATATAAAGTACATCCTCTACTATGGTTCAATATTAATATGATAGGAAAAAAATATAAAGAAAACATGGGGAGGAAAAAAGCTCTTATCACACTTTCATGTCAAGAGGAAAACATCTAGTGCTAATCATCTCTTATTTATTACACCTTTTTAAACCAGAGCCCCATTCGTAAATGATTGTTAATTATTGACAACACACTCATGCTTTGTAACTTACCCCATCTTTCTGTGCATCTCTGATGAATTCAAAATTAAATTATGCTCATTACTTTCTGAGCAAAGGATCACTGTAAATCCAACTCGGAACTAAACTCAATGAGAAAAAAAAAATCACAGGAAAAAACTTTCATGGATGCAAGAATCGTGTAGGCAGTTTCAGAACAGCTCTTGACTAATCTTACTAATCATTTATATAGATGCTGACCTTAGCTATAGCAGCAACAGCTAAATCTGAAAAAGGGGACTAGAGATGAAGTCTCTCTCTTATGTGCTTGTCTCCTTATATGATACTTAATTCTTTCAACACATGGGCCATTTTTGTAGACAATTTGACAGCATGTATTGAAGGTTTATCATATGCTTTTCATATTCCTTAGAGAATTATGATAAAGTACGCTTATATTCAGTGAAGACAAGTTTTCCTTCCAGAAGAATTGCAACCTGACTGCTCTGTACCAGAACAACTATCCTTTGGCAGCAGATTATTTCTTCATTTTGGTGTTTTAATGCCTACCCTGTACGGTTTGCCCAATCATTACCACAGGATGGTGTGGATAGTACCCTTACTGATGAACAAGAAAGCAGTGCCTTTTATTAAATCAAATGTAATAGCATTAACATCTCCAACACGATTAGTTTAGGTTGAGCCATTTCTCCCACACAGTGCTATAAACCACCTAGGTCTGTTGTAATACATGCACTGATAGAGGCTGCTTATTTGATGAATGCCATTTTATTACTCATCCTCTATGAATCTTGCTTTCCTTCCTGCAGTCCTTTTTGTAAGAATCCCACTTATTTGAAACCCCCATTTGCAGAAACAATGAGCTTCACTCTGATGCTACCACATGATTAGCTGGTGTTCACATTTCCACTCCTGGGGTTATTCACACTGCCTGATTTAGGCTGCTCTAAGACTTCTAAGTCAAATGAGACTTTACAGGCTAAAATTAGGGGCTGAAGTTGCTTTGACAATCAAGGAGAGAAGCAGGTGCCTTCACGGGGGAGATTCAGTGCTGCTTAGTCTGATACTGAGGCAGATCTGGTGAAATGGTCAAGAACAGTATGTCACTATTGGCTGCAATCATTATCAAAGCATCCATATCAACATATTTTACTGGAACTGTGGATTTTGCAGCTTATCCTTCAAAATCTATTTATAAAGTCAAACATGAAAACAGAATTAATCTGGAAGCTATAAATGGCACTGATATTCCAAAGAAAGGTAGCGAGTAAAGCTGAAGCCCTACTAGGCACTGCAATGAAGCGATGAGTCAAAACTCTCTAATGGCTGTAAGAAAGCCTTAATGCAAACACACTACTTTTATTATGTTCCAAAAGAAACAAACAAAAATTCTCAATGAAAGATCGACTCCAAAGAGTATAAACTATCTGAAAAACAAAATTCATGCTACTATGTTTCAAAAGCCGCCTTTTTTTGTTGGGTTTTTTTTTAAAGGAATGTTATGAGCCACAGTATTTGAAAATGGGGTAATTTTGTTGCGTAAGCAGCCTTTCTTAAAGAACATTTCAATGACCCAGTTATGTCTCTGTTTTATTTTTGTAATATTTTTATATGAACTAGGATAAGACTGCAGTTAAACGCTGTTCTTCAATTTATTTTTCCATCTGCTTTTAGCTGCAGGATAGCATATTTTATCACATTTGATATACAGGGTCAAAGGAATAAAAAAATTAACCCTGTATTTTTGCATAAAATGTATAAATAAATTCTGATGGTGCAAACTCAGCAAGTAGAATATTTTTACTAGTACTATCTTGTGATAATGTTTTTGTAATCACTTATATTTCGGCTGCTAACAATTGAATGCAGTTTTCTATGTTATTAACACAGTTCTACAAATCACAGGGAAAAATCCAGTATCTGAGCAAGACAGGATAAAAGGTCACATTTTCAGAAGGTAATCTTTTCACACATACAAGAGGCAATAGGCCAAGTCACTTAGCTTTTCCTAGCTAATCAAACTGCACAATTTCAGCATAGTGGTTCTTTTTAGATGTAGGTGGTGATAAAACGATCCTCGGCTTGGGAACACATCCAAGATACATACACACTCCCAAACACCTCCCCCTACTCACCCCACCTCCAGTTGATTTGAACACAGACATATTTATCAATACTTTTTAAGGTAGCAACCATGCTGATGGGGACAATTATGAAACAAGAGAGAGGTCGCAGTAAATCCAACTCAGAGTATGTGACCAAAGTTATGTGGGGGAAAAAAGAACTAGTGTCAGCATCAAGCATCTGTTGCTGCTGGTGTGCGGACAAAGCGAGTGCCAGAACAAGGAGGCAGTTTTGTAGATCTACTGTTTGTCAAGTCGCCCACTGAAGCAAGCCTTGAAATCAGTGTGTGTACTGCGGCCATCTGTTTACTCTTCACTAGCAAAACTCTGACTCTTACCATTTCTTTGAAGCCATGGTCAATGTCAAGAAACAGGTACAGTTATGATGAGCGTGCATGTTTTTTTTAACTTGGCAAGGGGACAAAAGGAAGAAGGAAGGAAGACAGAAGTATATAATTAGCTCTTTCAAAAAGGGATTACAGGAAAAAGATCTTCATTTATTCAGGTATATCACACCCCAAAGGGATTAAGCTACCAAGATCCCATGAAAGCAACCAATGAAAACAGAAAGACTGACCTGCCACAAAAAATTATTTATTTACTTAGCTTTGTAACAGAGAGCTTCTGAATTGACCTGGACTTAAGGAACTTGCGTCCGCACTCTTCCTTCCAGCGACCAAAAAGAGAATAGTTCAAATGATATATGATAAAGTGGATTTAAAAGCTCAAACACTCTCAGATCACTACTAAATCACCAACAAACACCACATTTCTAATTCCATTGCTGATTAGTTTCACTGGGCAGAAACTACCCAGAGAAAGCCACAGTCCATTTACCAATGTTGTTCAGGTAACATCTCATGCACACATCTACTGAATGTATAGAGACTTCAAGGCCTTTTTTTTTTTTTTAAGGAGGCAGCATACTTGCTTCAACCTGTACTATACAATCTTATTTACCCTCTTAACTTTCTCCTTGTTTCACTTGTATCATGTATCTACTTCCATTTCCTTTTTCCTTTTTCAGGACCCCCACAATTTTTGATAGAGATTTGCCTTTGAAAAACTTCCAGGCTTTCTCTTTCTCTCTCTTAATCTTTCAAAACTCAGAAGACATGTCCCTTATTTTCACTTTTTCTTTTCCTCTGTCCCAGGTCTTAAAAAGGAACATTTAAATTAGAACCCCAAAATATCACAGGTTAGGTACTGTATGATTTATGTATGTGTGCATGTGGCTTACAATGTGGGCTGCCCTGCACTAATTCCATTATAACATCCTTAGACAGACAGACATACTTATATTGCATACAGAACTAATGCATCTAGGTAAGATATGGTTACATGATGAAGGTAATGCTGTGCCAGCAGAAGATAGTACCAAAGAACTGGAAAAACGTTCACACACCAGGTGAAGGTATATGGTATGATTTCTCCAGAACTACAGAACATTTAAAAATCTCAATTAGCTTTTACATTTAAATGCTTGCTGGGTGTGGTAGAGGCATGCGTGTGTGTATATATACACCTGTGCATTCTGAAAGCACCAGTCAACAAATGGATATGCTGGTTTTTTCAACCCACTGAAACTTCAAAATGAAATACAAATTTTGTGTAGAAGCTAATGTTTTTACAGTTGAGTCAGGTCTTTCACCTCTGAAACAAGTGCTCCAGACAGTACTGTTCACAGATAAGAGAGATACTGCTCTTGAAAAGTCTTATGCACAACATTTAGAAAAAAAGAAAAAAAAGATGTACGCTTACTGTCATGTGGGTAGGCTATAACTTTGGAGAAATACAAGAAGTATTACATCTTCCTCTAAACAAAAGAATGCACCTTTTGGAGTTGTTTAAGTTCAATATTTCCACAGAGCACATAAAGAGTAATCACCAAAATTAGTGAAATGTTTCAAACTTCTTATTCCACAGAATAACCTGACGAAAGCAGACCACTCACTAATAAAGTGCAACTTAATAAATCATGTGAAATCTTATTTTGTTCAAACCCTTACTAACTCCTAGCACCATCTGTTACCATCAAAACTATATGACAAGATATGATATATAATTAATAGGTAAACAACAATCTAATTAAAATGGACAAATACTCCATGTTCCTGCCATTTGGGAGCTCTAATTACAGACTAAATTTTAAGCTTGAATTAAATATTTAAGCTGGAAAATTAACTTTCCTTCTCGAGCCTTGAATACATTAATACAGATATGTGAAGCGACTTCCTGATGGGAACTTAAACATGTAATTTAGTTTCATCAAAGCAGTTACTAATTGTTAAGCAGCAGTACCTTACCATATGTACACAATAGCTATTTAGAGCCGAAAAGGTGGTTTTAAAGTACCCCTCTGCAACCCTTTCCTGACATAAATATAAAATGTATATACAGCACAGCAGTTTACACTACACACTGAAAATAAATTACATAGAGACTTCAGCTTTCAATGGGTCTTAGCATGCATAAGTCTGAATAGATCTAGATAAACAAATGCGTATATTTGCTGCCGAAGAAACTAAAGAATGTCTAGAAAAGTTAAGCTATTTTTAATTCTACTTACTTGAAGAATTTTGACCGTAAGAGTAAAAACATGCAATTCTCCTGAGCCATCTAGCAAAACAAAATGGTGAAAAAACCCTGAGGTATTTCATCTAACTTAATAAGACGATTCAGATTTTCTTAAATACTAACATCAAAAGGACAGAAATATGAATAAAATGGAGAACAGCATTACACAAGACATTATTAAAAAGGTTCCAAGTATGCAAGTGGCTAAAATTTATCTAAAATTAATGCAGCACAGTAGATATTATTGTATTAGGAATCTAAAAAGTACACTAACATAGGAATTTGGAATATTTGCATTCTGACCATTACTTGGATGTTAGGTGTTGAACAGTGCCCGCCACTCAGCAACAGACTTCGCTATTTTAGAAAAAAAAAAAAACAAACCCATACTCTGCTCTTTACACAAACCACAATGCTTTCCAAATATTGCCGAGTCAAATCACCTTGCAAAGCATTTCCCTCATCTTATGGATACAGAAAGTGAGGCACAAAGATGCTAGGTGACACCCACAACCATATGTCAAGGCTTCAACGGTGTAAAATACGCCATGTATATGGAACACTATGCTTTTCTGTGTTCACGTGGAACTCTTTTAAGGGAAGGCACACAAAGATTTCAGTATGGTTTCAATGAAGACTTGGCTCTTACAGGCTCACATGGCCCGAGTCAGCGATATAGGTGAAATAAGAATCCAGATTTCTTGATCTTCAGTATTCTCTTCCAATCCTAATATTCTTCTTCCACACAACAGAAATACATTTGAGTTACTTTAATTTAGATTCAGCTACAGAAAAGCAGGACACAATATTAAGAGAAGTAATGCATTTTTCTTTTTAAGTATCGTTGAGGTGGTATGTTACTTAAACAGTGAGGAACAGAATATAAAGAAATTTCATCCATCCATCTAACCTTAATAATTTTTATTTGCAGCATAAATACAGGTAACAGATGAATTGCTGGGCCATGACTTCATCAAGGGATTCTAGTGACATCAAAACCAAATCTCTAACAGTTTGTGATGTCACTACAAACCCTCAAGGGATCTCTCGTTCCATAACTTGGAAGAACGTGGCAGCTTCTCAGTTTATGTGGTTAATGGACTGGGGTCCCAGAACACGCTATAGGACCTACTCTGCTTCTACCGTTCCCTCACTGCTATCCTTTGTCCCATTCCTACAATGCAGTTATAATTTTACTCTTTCTACGTGATAAAAGTACAAGGGCAGTTTACAATAATCAAGCTGGCATTTTCAGTTACACAGACTCTGATACTGTTCTTTACACAGAGCTTTAGACTGTACTTGTACTATGTAAGCGAAATTTACATTTTAAATTTACTGAATCTCTTAAATATTATAAGCCATTTATTTTAACAATAGCCATGTCTTCACCATACTTTCATAATACAGTCTGTGAAGCTACTTAAAAATGATTAAATAATTCCTTAGCAGTTCAAAGAATGAAAATCTTCCCTCCTGGATAAAGCTGACTTGGAATTTAGGTACTATAAATATGTTTTAGAGCTGTACTTATATGAATTTCACCCATGTCTGTCCACCCATCATTTTCTCTTTGTTTTTTTCATCAGTACTCCTGAGCTACTTAGCTTTGAGCAGGCCCATAGCTTATGTTCCAATCCGTATTTTCCAAGTGATTAGAGTAGGTACTCTGCATGACACACATATGCTCTTGTGTTAGGTGCTGAAAACACGCATGGACTCCTCTAGCCACATACGCGTAATTCATTTGGCCAAGCTAACTGGACAGGAACACTGCACAATTCAGTCATTTCAAAGCGGAAACACCAAACAGCACTGATGGGAGCAGAAAACCCAGTTTTTCTCCCAAGCCCTGGCAGGGAATGAAATGCAGACACCACATGAAGATTCTTCTTGTGGTGGACACAAGATGTGACAAAGATAAGCTCCGCTACCTCACAGCCATTAAAATTTATCTTCTTTGAATTACAGTTGGTTAGGTTTTGAATCACACTCTGATTAGAGGGAAAGACTGCTGCTAGGCAAAACCAAGAACCAAGTTCTGGGGAGCACTATCGTTCCCTCTGCAGCCCAAGATACAGCCGTATTCTCTCCAGGCCTATTTATAGACCATATTGTACTGTACATGTGCCATGGATCCTAATGTGAGGAAAATGATATAGATATTCAAAGCATGACATATTGATTCAACATATTGAACGGATTGTTTTTTCCTCTATTTATTTAAATGATTATAATAGTTTATAGTGAGCTTAGCCCTTGAGACAGATGGTTGTAAACTCAAAATTTAAGTTTTAAATAACTGTATTAAAATGAAGTAAATTATTTTATCCACCCTCCTCATTAGTAGGAGAATGAATTTATCTAAACACAGTCTTTAACCCTCTCCTGAGTTGTTTGTGACTATTTATCAAAGAAAGTGAACTTCCTAAATTGTTTCTGCTGATGAATTTGCAACTCATTGACTGGAATTTTAAAATGTGTCTCATTAAAATGTGTCTGATATGCGTAATATTTTTTTACATTGTGTTGGGCAAAAGTGAGCTTGGTTTTAGGGCAAAGAAGGGAATTCTACAATTATCCATTTTGAAAAGAGCCTTGAACTGTAATTCTACAGTTTATATGTCATCTAATTCTTTCCAAGAGAAAATTTCTATATTGCTGGGCACAAAAGAAAGCATAAAGTAAAAAACTCTGTCCATAACTCATTTAAGTGAATGAAAGTTTTCCCTTAAAGATTACACTTCTACAAGAATTCTGCCCGTGAAAAATATTGAATTATATTTATCCTACAAGAGCTTTATCCCTTTCCATCTCCCAATTTTATGAGCATCCCTTTTGTCCCTTCCCTCTTAGCCCTCCATCATTGCACCTTATGCTGACTTCTGAGTTTCACTACTGGACAATGTCAAAGGAGAACACATCATTTTGCAAGTCACTCAGTATTTAAATATGATAACTAAACTTCATGTCACTAACTCCATTTGCATCATTTAAAAAAATGCATTGACAAATGTGTTACCCATCCAAGCCTGATGATCGGTCTGAGCCCTGCACAAACCATTAGAGTTCCACTGGGCACCTCTAAGACATTCATAAAAGGTGGATCTGTGTCAGCAAGCGGTAACTGCTCAATATGGGCAGACAACTAGAACAGAACAGTTAATGCCGAGGACCAACACTCATGCAATACATCTTTTAAGGGCTTTTAATTTGGACTGGTCATGTTCAGGACCAAAAGCCCACTAGCAGCTGTTGTAAAAGAAGTTCGTTTATACACTGCTGGTGTGCAACTTCTAATTTAACTTAATCCAAAAGAAATCAATTTTCCCAACACTGGCACTACTCTGCAGTACGAACACAAGTACAGTGGGGACAATATGCTTCAAAGATACATTCCTGATCCAAACTAAAATGCTAACCTAGGACTACACCAGGAAAATTAAACCTGCTTTCAATTAAATTGGTTACTTAAGGGTGCACATAAGGGTTCACTAAAACATTTTTGGGGAGCCTGCAAGTAGAAAGAAGGATCAACACTCGCTAAGTTAGATCAACAGTTTCTCATGCTGTAATGCTGATGGGCAAAGACCAACATCTTTCTTAAAATACCACCAGTCTCCCTTCATCTTTGCTTTCAGGAGGCAGCAGCGTGAGCACATGGCAGGTCCACGAGGAGAGGTTAATGACCGTTCAGTGAGATGTCAGACCACAAAAGGTGTGAATGTTTTTTCAAGCCCAGCTAGTATCATTTACTAATCTGCAACTCCAGCCTTAGCAATAGCTGTGAAAATGTTAGAGCAATAAAGTGTGTCAGGAAGTTTATGTGCATGTGTTTTAGGCTGGTTTTTTTAGTGAGTGAAAACTAAAAAAAAAAAAATATCGGATTTAGGAAATCGGATTCAGTGAGATATTTGATAGAGATGAGACCTTTTTTCTTTGGTACTTAAAGGCACTTATTAGGGGCAATGACATACGTTAGAGTAATTCTGAAGAATCTGTCCTGTTAAACCAAATTTGAAATTTTGCAGTGAAATGACAGTTTAACTATGTAAGATGACAAAAGAAACAGCAGAAACAGTGAGCAACTATTAAAAAATTAAGGTGGTGTGCTGCCTGTTATTTTTGAAGTTCTTCTATTTTTGTACAAGTCATCTTAAGGACATCATGTCAGTTAGTTTCAGGTTACCACCTCAGGATTTCACACAAGTCCCAGAACGGGCCAAATACTCGGGCAAAACCACGTTTTCCAACAAGCTTTCAAAAGCAGCATCTCTACAGTGTGCACTTAGACCCATACCCGAGCGAAGAAGATGGAGACCTCCATTATAAGGCTTAACAAGTGCTTCCTAGCATTGCTCTGCATTCTCCCATTACCTATTTTTCTTTAGTACCACTGAGGCACAATTTGCATTGCCAGAGAGGTCTTATCAGTAATAACTGCTCACTTGGGATGGTGTCCTTTTACATCCTGTTTACCTCCCCTGATTCAAGAGCCTGATATACAAGTCTTATTCATAAGAGTTACTTAATTCAATATTTTTGTAATTACTCAGGAGTTTCCTGAGATAGAAAAAAGGTCTTCTTTTAGATATACAGAGTCCTGACAATTCAGAAATTAGTATATTCCAATACTACGCAATAATCTCGAGTTCCACACTGGTTAGAGAAACTTGGTCAATAACACTACTGAATTAGGTTACATGTTAATGAATTATTTAAAAGAAATAATATAATAGTAAATAAAACTGTGAGCCATTGGCTATGAATAAATATGTTCTTTCAAAAGGCTACTAAAAATTCCTCATAGTAATTATTATTAACAATAAACTATTTGGCTAAAGGAGTAATCACTGTCATGGATCACAAAATAAGTGACACAAAATGAAGTGCAAAATATTCATGTAAGAAGAGGAATTAGATACACAAAATTGATACTGTACATGAATTGCTTTTGGGTGCAATTATCTTCCTCACATGTTAATATAATTTTGGATCTTATTATATGTTTTATCCCACAGGGAATTTTAATTCAGAACCACAATTATCAATAAACTTTCTTCACAAAAACTACCAGTCTCACCTCCTAGCCTGATTTCATACAATCCTGCAAACAGCAACTGGTTCTATATATCCTGTGGTAAATCCAGTGACAGATAGTCTGCAGGAACAGAAGTTTAGAGCACATATGTTCCCTGTTAAGGACAAACATTTCCTTTCTCTTGTTTACTATGCCACACAATTTATAACATTCTATTGTATGGTGTCACTCAGAACACACAGTACCCATTTCATATTGATTAAAAAGTGTCTGAAAACATTTTATCACATTTTAAAATACAGCCTGCATGTTTAGCTCCATTTTTGATATCCACAAATACAACAGATACTAAGTGTGGAAGGCATCATGAGTAGATCATAAAAACAAATACTTTGACCAAAACCACAGGGCATTCTGTGCCTTCAATCAAACCACAGCAATTAATATGAAATTCTAAATACAGAATATAATGCCACATAAATAGTATAACAGCCAAGTCCTGTCTAAGAAGCCATATGTTTTTTCCCATTGTTCAAAAAAAGGAGATGACTTCCCGTCACTTATGTTTCTGATTAGCAAGGTGATTTATGCCACAATCACTAAAAATGCCAGCAAGTGAATGAGAAAATGCATAGTGACTGCACCAGATGTGCACAATAAACAGGAATCCCATTGTAATCTCTGGTACTTAGTTTATATGAAGGTAATGTAAGAAACACTCTTGGATATGGCAAAGTCACTCTTTTTTTACATTTGACTATAAATGATATGAAATAAATTGTGTGTTTTATACTTTATGGCATGCATACATTGATAAATTAGGTACAGTTTTGTATCCCGACTTATCTACAAGACAAACCTGGCTAAGATCATGGGGATTAATTGCTTCAGAAGTGTGAAATGCAGCTTTTCCATTCTTTTCTGCACACTCAGTGAAGAAACAATGATTAATCACTGTTTAACTATTCTCTGGAGGATCTACAAGATTGCCAAAGCAGGACTTATCCTCATAAATCCAAAAAACACAGGTTTAGATTTGTTGCCAACAACTGAAAGAACATGAACTTAAAGCCATTCGTTATCAGATTAAAACAATGTCAAGGCTTTAGAACCCCCTACCAGTGCAAAATTCTTTTTAATCTGCACCTAACAATGGGAATTGGATTATCAAATCAGATTTGAGAAAAATATATGTATTTGTATATGTGAACACATCTCCTGTTATCAGAAGTAAAACACCCTGATAATAACAAAGCCACTTGCATTACTCCAGCAGAAGAGAAGCAGCATCTTTAAACAGGAATGTTTCCATTGATATTAATGCTCAGTAAATAACAAAAACCCAAACAACTCAGTTAAAATTGCATCCATTTCCATTTGTTTGCAACAAATCCCACTTATGTTTATAAATAATTTGTTTAAATGTGTGAGAATTTGTTTAAACATCTTTACTTTTTCATACAGGAGTGTACTGATAACAGTCCTTTACATTTGTCTAGCAACTTCATAATCGATATTTAATAAAAATCACTTTCGTTAATAAATAGCTCACTATGTAAACACATCACACGGTCATATCAGAAATGCAAAGATGACCTTTTAAAAACTTCCTCTGTTTAAAGAAGGTGTTTATAAAAAAGCAAAATTTTATCAGGGAAATAACACACACTGCTGCTCAGTCTCTGGCTGTATACAACAGCATCAGAGGAGTGACAGCCTTTTCTAAAAAGATCCGGTTTAAAAATGTTAATATCTTTTTCTATGCCTCTGAAGGGACACAAGAATAACTAATGTCAAACACATTATAGAGACCCTCCCCAGGAAAAAAAAAAAAAAAACAAACCAAAACCCAAACCAAACCAACCTACATTTAAATGATTGTAAAATGAGGAAAGAAATGAACATTTCATCCTTTCAAACACGCCTTGTCAGTAATGCACAGACCACCACTGGAGAGAAGAAAACCGTCTCGGAGCTCCGAGGTCCCCGGGAGCCAGGGGAAGCAGGTAAAAGCCTGTTGCTGACCGGTGGCGGTGGCCTGCAGCTGTCCCCACCGCCCCGCCGCTGGCTGGGTCCCCGCGGTGCTCCACGGCCTCCCGCATCCCCAGCCGCTCCCGTGCCTCCACTCCCCCATCACTTCGGGATTTTTTTCTCCTAAAAAGTTAATGCTGATAATGTCTCCTGCTTGGCTGGAGGCAAAGCGTAAGAACAAAAAAGTCGATGCCTGAAAACCTCTGTAACTTGACCCGCGCTGCCCGCCTGCAGCACCGTGCCGTAGGGGTCTCGTGCCGTAGGGTCTCCGCGATGCCCAGGCAATCCTGCCCTGGGGACAGCGCCATCACTTAATGTTACTACACATCACCCCGAAGCGGCAAGCTTAGCCGTGGAAATTGGGGTGTTAGAATTAGCAAATTGTACTGTAAGAGCCATTTGCTGCAGAAAACCCACAACACAAGGAATTCATTTCTTACGTTATTCCTATAAATGTAACTCACATCTCAGTGGCCCGTTAAGGGAAATAAATGACAAAGATGGGGCAACTGGGCTGAGAAAAGCCTGACAGTAAGCCAGAGGTCACCAGGAAGGGACAATCATTTTCTAGGTAAAGTTAGCGTCAATGTAAGGATAATAACAAAAGAGGAAATTTAAGTTTCGTGCAGATACTTTTTCTGCGTTTCATGCACATGCTCTGCCCGGGCTAAAGTACAGGCTAACTATATGAGAAATAAATATTCACCTGGATTACCCTTTCACTTGCAGCATCATTTTGAATTTTCTGATATTTCTCTTAGTTTCACAAACTGGAAGATCTTTATTCAGTCCCATGTCCGTGAAGGTGTTTACAAGCTTGTATATATCTCTTAAAAACAACTGAAAGCTAAGTTTGTAAACTCATCAAGTTTAGTTTGGAGAGTTCAGGGTTCAGGCACTAAAGGAAATGCTTGACTGGCATTTCAGCTCCTTTTTCAGATCAGTTCCTTCGGAGCACCAGTGTCCTCAGTCAAATCCCACAGTACAACTAATATTCACTTCTGTTTGTAAAGCACTTCAAGATTTCCAACGACAAATATTCACCAGCCTGTGTTTGCTAGGACCTCCACATGCAAGCAGACCGATATATACTTTTGCCCGTTCCAAGAAACACCTGACAAATGTTATTCTAGTGTTATCCAGTATTACCTACTTTCTGAGGTGAGGCACACTGCTTGTAAGACAAAACTGACCGTGCAATGCATCCCTTGCTTACAGCAAGAAAATAATTCACTGCTAACTTGGTCATTAAACAGAAGTCTTTACAAACTCATATATACTGAGGTTAACTGCTCATAAAAGTGGTTTTAACTACAGATTTTAATCTCATTTGCCTAGTTGGTATCAAAAACTATTCTTTCACCTTCTCTCCATATATGTAACTTCCAGTACCTGATTAGGAGGAGTAGTACATTACAATTATTGTGATGTTTGTAATTTATGAATTATTATTTTTTGGTCTGCTTTAAACATGTTTCACCATGCACTGGAATGTGAACACTATAATATGTGTTATGCTCTGTACTAACTATGCAAAATGAGTGAGGGGGAAGAAATACCTAAAAATGAGGATACTCAGGAGTTATGGATCCTGATGCTACCAGAGTACTTTAAAAATATGGAGTAAGATTTTGTTTTGCAAATGGCTAACATGCAGTAAAACCACAGCTCTTGCACTGTTACATTTAATGTATGCACTTTTTTTTTAGAGGCACAGTGTTATTTCTGACAAATTTGTTATTGTAAATTATAAGCATGTATTGCAAATCAAATTACATACTAAAGGAAGTCTTTGAAATGCAGTGCCTGATGCATCTGCCTATGTGACTCTTACCGTATGTTGTTCATAGCAATAGATACATCTTTAACTACCTTCAACCATCTTTTTCTTGCTATCTAACTACCGTAATAACTTTCCCTCCTGTTGGACTAGTCAGCAAAATATTAAAGGTTCAGAGAAACAAGGAATATGTAACACTACAAAACTGGTTTTGGAAACTTATTACTTGAAAAATTCCTCCAAATATTTTTGCAGCAATCAAGAAAAAAAATGTATATGCTGATGCTGAAAGATGCTCATCATCAGTTGCTACAATACTACATGGTCATTTTAATCCCTATTTTAAGAGTACTCTTGGCAATGTGGCTCCTGCAAGACAACACACTTCTTTTTTTCCTACCATTTTCATTCAACTAAGTTAAACTGTCCTGAGGAATGCAGACAATCTCCACTACCCCTCATTCTAGCTGGACTTCCAAAAGGCACTGTACCTGGCACAGGGCCTTTACTGTTTACAATACACCTGGTGAAAAAATGCTCTACAACGTCTCCTGAGTAATACTACTAACTACTGTCAAGGCAGTAACACCACCCTGGGCTTTCCTGCATTTATTTCCCATAATTCAATGAATTTTCCAGTCTCTTGCTTCTCAGCCCTGTATATACATGGGCTAAGTCTCAGGAACTCTGAAAATTTCAGGATGAAAGTGTTCCTTATGACCCTTTTCCTTGGACATGAAGGAACTTTCCACAGTAACAACAATGCTCCTCTGTATTCCCCTTTTAGACGATTGCCACACTACAGAATCAGCCTCCATAGGAAACAATTTCAAACGACGAGTTTCATCACTTTCCATATCACTTATTTGCATCTCCTTTCCCTACCATACGTAACTTGTATACAGACATACGTGTACACAAAACAGACACCAAGATACCACAGCACAGGTATTACTACTCCCCCAAAGAAAGGATAAGAAAACAAAAACATTAAAAATGTTTAATGGAAGAATGCTTGGCAAAAAGCTTCTTTTAAAATACAATACAGGAACACAAGCTCACATATTAGCTCCTTAAGCAGTACCTTGTACCATCCCCACATATTTCTTGGATTCAGTCTCACACTGAGACCTCTTACATGAGGTGGTATAACAGTCATCAGCTTTCACAGGGACCACAGCCATGTCATACCACCCCTCAGGAATCACCTCTAAACTCTTTGCAAGTGTTAACTAGTACTGAATGCTTCAGAGCATCTTTTCAGCAACACAGACTACAGTATCACCTTTTTCAAGGAATCAAAAGCAGTATTTATCTCCATTGAATACAACAGGTACTACAACCTAAAGCTGCTGAATGATACCTCTGCTCTCCCACACATCTTGTCAACCAAAGCAGTTTTCTATGACAAGATTTTTTTTTTTTGGTACACCAGACAGAGATCTCTCAAAAGCCAATCAGAAATCATGAAACAAATTCACAACAAAAACTAAGTTATAGCCAAAAGCCTCACTGCCTTCTGTTTCAAACACAAGGAACATTCCTTCAATTCGGCATCATCTAGCACTGACAGATGGAAGCACATACCTACAAAAATCATACCCTTTGCAGAAAAGTGAATGAGAGTGAACTGTCCCATGTAAAAATGCCAGCCATCTCAATAAATATCAATAGATGGGGATATATTATTAAAAACAGTAATACTAATAAATATTGCTGGGGTGGAAAGTACCTTGAGATTTATTAATGAGGGCAGGATGAAAATCTGCAGAAAAGAAAAGAACTGTGTGAAATACAAATGCTTACTGTATTACAAACAATATCATCTTTACTACTACAACTGCATTTGTGAAAATGACGCATTCATATATATGTGTGTGTGTGTATATACACATATACTTTTTTTTTTTAAATCAGAGACACAACATTTTTTTCTCAAGTGTTTGAAGTGCTAGCAGTCATCATCTCATTTAATAATGAGAAAAACTCTGAAATACACATCACTTGGGCAAAGCCAGTCTGGATATCAGGACGTATGGATCTTTTTGCAATTTTTTGTGGGAAATACTGAAAGAAAGAAAAGTGAGAAGGACTGCAACGTTTTCTAGCTTTTCAACTATTCAAAGAGTTGTAAATCGAATTAACGAAGTTTTCACAGAACACAAACTTCCATGTTTTGTTCATACCATAACTTACAATAAAATCATGATTATAGAAATGTTTGAAAGCCAAAATATCTTAAGAGCATTATTTCTCACATTCTTCAACTCGGAAGGCTTTATCATTTCCATCTCCAGGTCTCACATTTCATCTTTATCTTTATCCTCATCCTTTATCTTTCAAAAGTTCTCTGATCTCACATTTCTAAAAGAAAAGGAATGATGCAGAGGAAGTTGAATGTGAACTTCTGCATCAGTAATGACCCACAGGTTTCACAACAGATCCAAAGAACTAGATGGCCACATCAGAACTTGAATGCCCAATTCTAACTATACCTAGGCAGTAACCAAGACAGATTGCAATCAACAGCACTGCTGGGCCCACGGGGTTAATATAAGGTACTTAACTTATAAACAAAGTGACATGTCATCATTTCTTTCAAACACTTTCCCAGTTCTTTTTTTTTCATTATCTATTGATGCCTTAACAGTAGCAGAGATCCTTAGAAAGTCTGGTTCTGACTGTGTAAGGTTGTGGTTTTCAAAAGCAAAGCAGCTGCTCTTTCCAAATTTCTTTCAGAATTGTCCTTCTTGAATATGGAAGGAAGGTCACCAGACTTAGGAATAACAGGGAATGCTACCTGAATGAACCATTGCTTTCTGGCAGGAAAGGAATTTCACTATGATCTATGGCCAAAGAAAATTTCAGTAGTCATATCTTTTACTGAAGCGAAATCATAGGGGTTCATACTACTTGTGGAAATGCACTTGAATTGCACAGATCCACCCTTAAACCAAAAGGCTGGCTGAATGCAGATGTATTGCTCCCTCCCACCATCACAAAATTAATGGATGGATACTGTCCTGAGCTGGAATTACAATTTTACCATCATTATTTTATTAAAGTCAGCAACAGTAAGAGCACCAAGGTACAATAACCAAAGGTTTGTACCAGTTTCAGCTGACTACAGAGAAAAACTTGGACACTTCTGCTGAAGCTAGACCCGTGCTAGTGCACAGCTGAGTTACTTCCCTAAAATGACCATAACAGAAAAGGCATGGAGGGATTCTAACAGGTTTGGGCTCAGAGGTTAAGGTTGCTCTTACTCTACTAGAAAGTAACGGTAAAAGAAGTATCTTCCAGGGGAATGGAATCATCTGTGTGTGCTGCAATATGGAAATGAATTCTCAAGGAGACGATAGGGAAATTAAAGCCAGCCTGCTCACAAAAATATACAAAACTAGCAAAGAAAAGGCAACAATATCTCAGAGAAAAACAGTGGCTCAAACCAGTCTTAGAAGTCATCACTACTATGGGTTTGATACTGATATCTGAGTTTCCAAAGTAGGTTTTTCCTGAAAATTCAAGATACACAGCTGGAACAATTTTACTCCTTTTTATACAATTTCCTTTTCTCCCCATGCGATCTGACTCTTGCAATGTGAATGAATACATGTGCAGTGAAGGATTAACACATCACTGATTTTTCTTCCCTGTTTAAATAATTCTGTGTAGGCAACACAATTTATTGGTATAAAGTAGGATTTATGGTAATATATTTCCTCTTCAAGACATAAATAAGATTTCTTAATAGTTTTCTGTAATTCATTTTCATATAGTACCACATTCTCATACATTTACTAGCATAATGCATCTGCTAGAATAGCAATTGCATACCCTGAACACTATTTTAAAAACTCTTCAATACTAACAATCTGCTAGAAATATTGTTATCCCTCTTCTTCCACAATTCATTGTCTACTTCTTGCAGCCTTTTATCTTCCTACTGTATATGCTAGATTTTACAGAAATTAAAAAAAAGCAACCCACAAAACAGAAACGTACAAGGTTTCAAAGAATATGAAAGCTATCAAGCCAGAAAAGTAGGCTGTTATACTGAAATAATTATCTGAAAATTTACAGAAGGCTACAGGTCTTTATTTTTCAACATTTCCCCTTACTGTATGTTGTATTGCCTTCATTTTCTGAGAAGTTAACTTTTCAGTCTCTGGTGGTGATAATTAGAATACGAACTGCACATATGTCTGTTTTTTGAACGTGGACAGAAATTATGTAATTATTCAAATTATATCAGAATTTATATTCAGAAAATTGGTTGTCAGTCAGAAGTGTCTTCTTTATAAAATGACAAAACAACTGCACTAAGAGCAGATGAATTCTAGCATGAATATCCACTTATAAAATTCTCTCGTCAGTTAACACGTTCTCAACATTTTATTTGTCTTTGTTGGGCTACCTTCTACTAGCAAGCCTTAGGAATTTTCTTTCCACCGTGGAGGAGCTAAGAGAACTGAAAGAGACCACAGTACAGAATGGGATATGTGAGAGAATAAAGGACTTGACTGCTGCTACATTTTAAAATTTCAGCTGCCTCATACAATATCGATATGCAGAAAAAACTGTGTTCCATCTATTTAATACCAGTTACCTGAAATACCCTCTGTGAATCTTAAGATTCAACCTATTCTGCTGGGAGTGCGTTTTTCAGGAACTTTCTTTCAGGAGCTCAATGGATACTATAACACAGGAGAGAAACAGCCACAAGTGCAGGTGAAGTTCAGAGGCTCTACCTAAACTAGAAGTTATTTTTCTAGTGCTATCCACGTAGGAGTTGCATAAATGTTCCAAAATACAGAAACAGACATAGACATACATATGCACGTATAAAAGTTATTGTCAGTGTATAAGTTACTACTATCCTGAGACTGAAATAATTTATGTAACATCTGTTTTCATATTTTTTTTAATTTTTTCTAATTAACATGCATATTTAATGCATAAATGCTCAGACCACCTATTTTTCTGCTGATTTTGTCCCCTTCCTAAGTCATGCGTTCCTGTGGGGTGCTCAGCATAGCTGAAGCATTAAATTTGGTTGGAGTATTGGGTGAATAGTAAACAAAATATTTCAGACTATCCAAAAGAATCAAGTATGCTAAGAAAATAATCTAAAAAATCTGCTACAGTGGGTTATAATATAAAGGGACTCCCCAAAGAAATACAGTCTTCTGTTCATGCATCAAGAGTGGAATGGGAGTGACCTCCCACCCCTGCCCAAGACATTAAGTCAAGAGTTTAGCATCCAAACTTTCAGCATCTCCACTTTCAGCTTGTATAGAAAAGCAGGAAGTAAAACCCTGAGCCAGTGCAAACCAAATTTTAGTGATGTAAGATGCCACGGTTGTGGTTTTTTCATTTCTCATTGTCAATGCTTAAAATATTTGCTTGATGCTAGGTGTTACAAAGCACTGAAGGTCAACTATACCAGAAACAGATCTAAAAACATAATAAACGTTACTATTACATTGTGTTCTTCACCTAATATCAAATTGTTAACCTTAAGTTAAGAATCTAAAACACTGAAGAGAAAATAAACTCATGGGAGTGGAAAGAATTGATCCCTTTACATGTACAGAACCAGGGGGAAAACAGTGCATGTTTATACAAACAAGTTCTTCCTTAGTAGGCCTTAGAATTGTGAGTATGTTTTAGCACATCTTTCTCCTACCATTTTGTTGCTACAAATCTAAAACAAAGAGCAGTAATAACACATGCCATCCTTTTCTGTATATATTCTACATAAGCACTGGTTTTGCTATACTTCATCTATGTTTGTGTGAATTTAAAACCCATAATGCAATGCAAAACAGAAGAAAAGGTGGGGAGGGAAGCAGGAGACTGTTACAGTTCTTGTACCTGTCAAATCTTTTGTGTTTTGCTATTCATGGCAGAAGTCTACTCATCCCTACAGATGGCGTGGCCTCCCTGTCCAAGCCTAAACAGACCCGTTTGTGTCCTCCTGGGTCTAAAAGTCTCTCCTGCCTAAAGTTCAGTATTCCCGAGCTCATCCCATTTTAGCCATTATGAAGAGAGCTCACCAGTAAGCAGAAGACATGATCAATACCCATCACTGTTAGCTTTAACTGTCTTCTCTCAGCACCTTCTCCCTACAGGTTTCATGAGATCCAAAGTTAGAAAGACAATCACATTCCCCATACAGTCACTGTACACCATTGACTGGCAGGTGATCCAACAAGGAGCCCTGAAAGGTGGTGCACCTCCCACCTTTAAGCAACCTGTTCTTTAACTGCCGCGAATGGCACATCAGTTAAATGTAGGAAGCATTTATCTTTCTTCTCTTTAGCCCCTTTGCAACCTCAGACACATACGTATTTTAAAATAGTAACCTTCTCAATTGCTGTGAAAGAGAACAATCTGTCTTTATGGTCCCCAAACCAGAAGTTGGACATGTT
The DNA here is from genome assembly GCF_030463565.1 of Pelecanus crispus. Lineage (NCBI taxonomy): Eukaryota > Metazoa > Chordata > Aves > Pelecaniformes > Pelecanidae > Pelecanus > Pelecanus crispus. The sequence goes on from NC_134644.1 coordinate 41,167,570, forward strand.
AAATTTCTTTTGAACACTCTTAAAAAATATTCATCCTCGAGTTGTAATAGGAATCCTCTCAGAGTATGATAAAAATTAGAAATATGAACTCTACATTCATACCTGAATAGCAATTTGCCACATTTTAATATCACAACTAAAACAAAGTGCACCTGATGAATATATAAATACTGCAATCTCACGACTACAATTACTACAGTCGGGGTGGACTTCAATGAAACTGAAACCTGGGTCTTTGCCAGTATTTACATGGAAGAGCTTAGCAGCACGCATTCTGTGAGCAAGGTGGACATTTAATGCAGCCAGAACTTCTGAAATACTCATATTTCTTCAGCATTCTGTTGGTATCCTCCAAACTGAAGCACTTCAAAGCTCATTTAAGCTTTCTAAGCATCCTTCTTTATCTCTGCATGTTTTTAACACAAAGAACATTACCAGCTTGAATCCTTACAAATGTAGATTTGTAAGAAGTGCAGACTGGGATTTATTAATGCATCAAAACCAAACATTAATCCTCACAATCTTGCCCCAGTTACAGAGCACATCCTCATTGCAAACTCCTCTTTTGGTTGGCCAGACTGGTTCTTTAGTAACAATGCTAAAGGAGCCTGTAGATAGCTCCTTCACAAATCCCAGAGGCCTGGGTCTCCCTTACAATCCTGCCCCTCTCACTTTGGTGAAAGACTTGACCAGCAAGCTCCAATTCCTCAGACAGAACAGACAGGATACAACCCCCTTTGTTTATCTGAGTTGGACAGAAATTTGCCCGGTTTTATGAACTAGCACCTTGTAGCATCACTACAAATTCCGCTGGTCTGTTTTGGAACTGCTAGGTATAGGAAAAGGTTTTCAGTAAAGATTTTCTCAGATGCCACACAAGTATCATTGCACCGCTGCAACTTCTTCTACATCGTAAGTCAATACCTTCACTATAAATTAAGGAGGCATTATTATGGTCACTACCAACAAAACTATCAAGACACTCTGAAGCACAGCAGTTTTTCCTCAGTTGCTAGAGAACAGAGGGAAACTTCTGTTATGCAGAATTGCTTCCCCTTGAGGGTAATTTTTTCAGGGAAAAAGCAGGAGGGGAAGATGGCACTGTATGACATCGTTTACTGTTGAGTTAGAGGAATTTCTAACAGCTTCCATTTAAGCTATACTTGAGATTCTGTATTAAAAAAAAAAAAAGTGTCTTTAGCACCTGTACTTTACATTTTACCAATAAATTCTGAACTAAAACTTTGAAAATATCTGAATTATTCTACTGTTACCATGAAAGCATGTTAACTCTTGCAGGTGAGCCACACTCACAGTTCCCGCTGTGCTCGTCGTTAATACTAATCTGCGTATTAAATAAAAAGGTATATTGAAGACAGCTTCCTAAGAAGTTCACTGATTTTTCCATTTGCCAGTCCCAGCAGCCCAGAGACACTTGTTCACAAAAAATGGAAATGCAAGTGTTTCAAAGTAATTTAGCATGTTGCTAGTAAGAGAGGATGGGGTCAACATTAAGTCCTTAAATATGTGGCTGCAATATAACATCTCTTGTACACAAATCTGTTTATAAGCACTTCTAACCTTTGCTGAGCTCTCTGCAGAACAGCAATCTGACTACTACATCCCGTAGGTAAAAGCACTGTGATATCCCTTGCATAAACTAATATAGCTACATTTCAGAAACACAATTTTCATCAATAGGAAATCAAGTCCAAACTAACAATTTATATCTTATTAAGAAATTTCTGACTCTGAATTTGACTCAATTTTACCTGTCAGCTACATTTATAACCCTCAGGTTAGAGATTTGAGGATAACTGCACATTAACAAAGGGCTGAAAAACCTTTGGTTTTGATGGTGCTAGTATTGTCTGCAAGCTCAACAAACTGCTGCATTCATTTACGTAGTAAAGAATGCCTTTACAACCAACTGGGAAAGGTGGTCAAAACTGTCATAAAAGTTTTTGCTATGGAAACAAGGTTAAATGCTCACAAATTGTGGGACCCATCTACAAAATATTTTGAGCATATGCACATACAAAATATCTGTAAAGTGAAATGAAGTTTCCAAAGCATATCAGTTGCATGAGTTCGTATTAAGATTCAAGAATATCAGGTTAAAAGGCACCTGGATTATATCCAGTATATTAACAAAGAGCTACCATCCCATCTTTTTACTACCTCTTCATGCAAAGATTGAAACTGTGCACCACAGAGCACAGAAATAAGTATCACATCTTTCAAACTATGTATTATGCTTCATCAAGACTTCTGACTTTTGGTCACTGTGCAACTGGTGTGTATTAGGTTTGCAAATGGGTATGTGAAAGCTGTGCATTTAATAATGAATGTGTGACTAGTTGGTCAGGGAATCAAAGAGATTCACCAGTGTAAAGACATGAGAACCTGCTGTGATAAGCTTTGTATGTTTCCCGTTCTTAAAGTGTCTTTAGCATCTGTTTATCTTATCAGGTGTTTGAAGCAGTCTTAGATGTACAAATAAAAAGGAGCCCTGAACAAAATGTTTACCCTCCAATTAGAGACTTTTGAAACCTCTGATAACAGTACCAAGATCGGCAGAGGAAAAATCACTTCACTCTCTTTAAAGACTGTCTTCATTCCTTTCTGCCTTCTCTCTGCGTTCACCTAAATTTCTTATGGACTTGCAAGGAAAAGCAACAACATATTTGGCCTCCTGATTCTCAGGCACCTAAAGGACTGCTTATACAACCTCATACATCTGTCTTTCCTAGGAGCACAGCTCTTTCTGCTGTGGACAGTAAGCTTGCTATTAAGTATCACAATCTTTCTGGTGACTCCAAATACTTTGTCACAGCCAGGTCAGGCTGGAGATTTTTCTGCCTTCCTCAGCAAACCAGAATCCCATTGGATATAAGACATGTAAAATTCACCTTCTCAGGTAGCCAGTGGATGAAAACGTACAATAGGAGACCTATTGTCCAGGCTTAAGTATGGTTATATTGAGCAACGGCATTGGTAAGCTGTAGGCCCCAAAAAGCATATACAAAGCTAGCATCTTTACAATGATTTACTGAAAGCAGCAGCTCGTTTTAATAAAACCATCCCAAAACATAAAATTGATTGAACCAACTGCTGTGCAGGGCATACACAACAGCTGATCAAAATCATTCAAGATTTTTATTCCTATAGAACATCTCCAGAGCTTGTAGAGTTTTTCCTACTTTATTACTTCAGTTCTGATATACAACTCACTTAGGCAAGTAGAAAAATTAAGGCTGACTGATATTTGTTCTGATATTTTTAACCAGAAATTTAGATAAACTCAAAATAATCTCACACATAAAAAAACATAATAAAAGCCAAATACACTTGAAAATCACCAGCAGTTTTCATAATGTGAAGACTATTATCTTCCCAGTTATCACTCTTCAAATGATATAGCATGCCTTACCTAACTGTATCCCAGAGAAGCTCCAAAAACCACCATACAGATTACTCTAAAGGGTGCACCATTTCTTCCATTTCAAAAAGTTTTATTATAATAGCATTTTAATGTAAAAAAGACTATTGTGCTTTAAAAAGGCAGCAAAAGATGAAAACTTTTTCCAAACTGAAAAGATATCATTGCTAACTTTGTACATCCTTATACAAAATATCACCGATAAGAGTTTATCTATTTTGTTGAGCCTAACAAAAAGTTCACCTTTTCAGGGTGTGCTACACGAAGCTTTGCTTGCCTTTCTATAGTAAAGTAATTTTATGGTATTGTGGTATTGTGTCACAATGAAGGACAAAGATAAGCCAACTGTTTAGATTCTTCTCCTTTATGTTGTGGCTTTGATCACTAACAATGCTGCATGAACAGCCAACAGAAGGCTGACATTTCATAAAATATGCAGTGATAAAAACTAATACTGTAGCATCTGGGAGCGATATATAAAATGCAGAAATACACCTAATAACTGTGATCTTAAATTACAAGTTACTAAAAGCTAAATAAGCAGCATACCTAAAAGAAAGAGAAAGATTAAGACAGGATTTTTGTGCTTCTACGCCTAAAAACAAATTTTAAAAAATGAATCCAAGATATGTTATCTATTATTCTTAACAATTCCTCCGGTTCCCTGGGATCTTAAAAGCAGCCTTGTAGAAGAGTGCTTTTTTGCTGTATCATTAGGTATCAGCAAAAGCTAAACACATTATAAGCCTTCTTTGTGCTATATTAATGCTCTAATGCTTTGTGAAGTGCCCTTTATTGTCTCTTTTAAAATACCAATCACACAAAATACATATTAAACCTGGTGACTGACTCTTCAGTGTTATGGGAAAAGCTGAAGCTCTATGACAACCAAAATAAGTAAAAATCCTTCCAATAAGCTGCACAAATTAAGTAAATCTCAGAGTAGAAATTACATTATTTTCATTTATTTACCTTAAGAACATTAAGAACATACAAGACAGGCCACACAAAGTGGAGGATTACATCCTAGAAAGCAGTGAATCCCTAAAGAACTTACAAGTCGTAGTAAATAACCAACTGCTTTTTTTGCTCTTACTATGTTGCTGTAGCTAAGAAGCTAAAAACAATCCCTGGGTGCATTACAGGGAAATATATGGTAGTACTAAGGACCTGAAATTATCTGCACATATGGCATCACTGGAATGCCATAAACAGGCCTAGTATCTTTAATTTGAAAGAAAGTTGAAATTAAATGGACCCAAAAAGTAGTTAGAAGAATTACAATCAGAAAACCTTCTTGTTGTTATGTGTGTGTGAGAGACAGATATAAGATCAGTATATTTAGATTACTTAAGATTAGAGGTGACTTGATTGAGATCTACAAGTTACTATGTATGGAAAAGATGTAATAGTCAATAACTCTCTAATCAAGCAGAGAAAAGTATAATAAGCCACAATTATTGAAAAACAAAAGCAGACAAATTCAGTCTAGAAATACATCATCTTAATTATTACATGAGGTTTGCTAGGGACATAATGCATCTCCTTCTGTACCTTAAATATCAACCTAAAGGTGAAGTAATGATTTTGATTTTAAAAAACAGAATTAAATCTTTAGCTTGTCAAAGATGGAATGGCTAAATAATCAAAATTATGTCTCCTGCACTGAAAGCAGTTTAATATTAAAGAAACCACAATACACAACTAACTTTAAAAGACAGTTTTACAGACCAACTCTGTTCTCATTTATAATTCCATGGGTCATACTTTTCTCCAATTACTCAATATGAAAAAATTACTTTATCTAATGTAACATAAAAATAATTTTTGGAAAGGGTGCAAGTATATTATCTATCTTTACAAGAATACATCATCAAGAAACAAAGGAGTGACCTATGTGGTGCAACAGGTTAATCAACCATCATTGGTCATCCACAGGTCTATGTAACTTTAATATGAAGCTGAAACAATTAAACAAAAATCAAAGTGAAAGTAATTGCCCCAAATAAGCTGAATATAATGGTGCAACACCTGCTTATGGTACCATAAAATTGGTAGGACTTCCTCAGCATAGTTATGAGATCTAGAAAAATGCCTAAAGACCTATCTTACCAAGGAAAATATAACAAACTCAGCTTTTTAGTATTAGGCCCTAATTGAATAGCAGGGGAGAAGGAATCATGTATCAGATGAAAAAGAATGCAAACGAAAATCCATATTTGGTGCCTGAAGATCCATGAAGCATATTTTCTGTCTGAAAAACCCATAACAGTTTAAGTACGTGGGAGGCAATTGTCCTTGTGCTTATAATTAGAGTCCGAATTCAGGGATTTCACTGCTTAATGCACACCCACCCGCCTGTTATTCTTACCACAGTTTTTTATGTCACTTAATGGAGATGAATACTCTTTTCCCACCTCATATTTACATCAAGGCTATTTAATTTTTTTAGGCTGCTGTAATAGGTTAAACAGCAGTCTCAACATCACTCTTCATCTCCCACTGGACAACGAATGGCATTATAAGACTGAGACTAGACGAAGGCATATTTACATTCATAATGTTCTTGACTATAACATTTATGTAAATTATGATTTTACATTTGCAAATACTATAATTCTCAGTTTCAATGAATACTTTACTACTCTTTCATCATTAACTTCCTATGTACATTGCATGGAGAGAAAACACCAATGAAAAAAAACCCTAAGTGCTGTGATCAGAGAGGTACAGATCTTCTGTAAAAGGAAAAAATGCTTTGTTTCCAAATCGATTTTACCCCTGTATAGACAGGGTACTGGACTACACTTCTGCACTCATTCGGAGTGCACAAAACCTACAGAGGTTTGTAAGAAGATAACAAAAACCAAATTTCACATTGATGGCTTATATTTTAACCCCATTGAAATCAAACTGTATTGCTGATGAAGGTGAATTTTTTCCCCCATCTGTATAAACAATGTTTTTTCTATTCTTTGACAAAACACCATGGAAACACTATGTTAGTTACAGAACTGCATGTAAAGTTTGGGAACATGTTTACAGATGTTACACAAGAATGAAAAACTCAAAAAATATCAATTTTCATTAACTAAGCTATTGCTCCACCAAATGGATAGAATGATTTTTAAAGATCCTCAGAGTGGAAAATGAACTTATCAGTTAAGAAGAATATTCACCTCTCATACCTATCTTAACACATATACACTTACACACAAAAACTGTGTATTTCTATGTAAACTGTTGGGATTTTTCTGTGATGGTCAGCTAAGTATTTCCTTCCATCTTTTAGTATGTAAATCTGACTCAAAAAATCTATGCTTCCAGAATGAAAAACTGTCAAATCAAATTGGTCCAAATATTCTGACTCAATTTGAAATGAAGAACTTTTTTTTTTGTGTTTTGGGTGTTTTGGTAAGAACTTAGTATGACATTTTCTGACTGTAAATGCAAATATATATAATGCAAGAGCTCTCAAACTACCACAGTCTCAGATACATAAGTTATTTTTAAAGAGGTGATTCCCTGATACCTGAGAACCACTGTGTGAATGAAGAAGTGTTACTCCTCTTAAGGAAGTAAAATTAGGCATGTAAGACAAGTCAGGTCAGCCCTGCTTATATGAAATTGCTGCTTATGCATGTTGTTTTTCAAGTTATTCAACATGTAATCATTAGAAGACTCAACTTGAAATGTGAGGACTGTGTATACATTCAAAGACAAACTCTTCAAAACAGCAGTGACTTTTCTGGTCACTCTTACCTTTATATCATGTAATAAAAATGAATCTAAAAGGACTTCAAATTTACGTTCCAGTTTGGAAGTGGAGAATGTATGGACTCAGACGATGACCCAAACCATCAAACTGTCTCTTCCACTAAGTACCACTTCCCTTTCCACAATTACTTGAACAAATTTATTTTCTGTGTAAAGTACTAAATTTCCTAAGTTTTTGCTGAATGTCTGGCAAAAGGGAAGTCAGTAGGGGTATCACTGCTGCACAGGTGCGAATTATGGCTACCAAACAGGAATTCCTCTCAGCACCCCACAAATACTGTGAAAAGGAACAGTTATTTTGTGGGACTCTTAACAGCAAAACCTTCAGGCAAGTTGAGGATACCTTCCCAAACTCACAGTTTGTTTGTACAGGAAACAGTGAAGTCAGTCTAATACCTCTCCCTAAGGTTTGCTGCAGGGAAATACTGAAACCTTAAACTAACCTCAACATTAACTAAAAAAATTAAAATAGTCACAAGAAACAAGATGCTGAAAACTATTTGAACACTGTCAAAGTATTGTGTACAGCTTTTACCACAATTCTTCAAGCCTGCACATGAATAATTCTGTGTTTCAGGTGCTTGCATTTTAAGTTTGCTCATTAATGATATATTCAAGAAAACAATAAATCAGATTAGTATCAGATAAGTTACAAAACCCACATTGGTCAAATTTTCTTTTCAAAGAATGTAGGAGCATAAGGCAGATCCCTGTGTAGACCAAAAATAAACTCATGTCATGAATGCAGAAACTTGCTGAATATTAGAACTTTCTTTTTGATATGAAATACTTCATCCTTTTAATGATGCATTATAATATATTACCTTTTGGAATGAGAAAAAGATTTTGTATGAGAATGTTTTTATATTTATGCTAGTCCATTACATTTTTTTGCTAAAAACTAAACATTGAAGTAAAATGAAAACATGACCATTTCCCCCCAAAATGCTAAAAATCCATGCAACTTTCATATCTACAGTTTTCATGCACAAAAATAACCACAAATTCATCCAACATTTACACTTCATTCATGAAAATGCATTTAATGTATGAAATGAATACAGATACGTATTTAGTTGGTCACTATTCATCTAGTTGGTGACTACTCATCTGGAGCAAAGTTTCACACTATAAAATATCCTCAACTGGAGCACTAAATCTTGATTAGAAATAACTAGATACTGATTCATAACTTCAGCAGTTTATTAATTTCCCTTACTTTTGTCAAAACTTACATTTACGAAGTAAATGCCTTTTTAAAAGTTTTTAAGCCAAAATCCAATAGACACTATATGACTTTTTTGCTTGTTTAAAAAAAAAAAAAAACCTCCACTAAATTCCTACTTATTTCCAGTATTTGTATCCATACTGAGAAAACTCAGTAATAGCATGAAAATTCAGAAAAGTACTCTTGTATTTGCTTTAAGTTAAATACCTTCCAAAGTCTGAGTCTAAATGACCAAAAAAGAAACTAAGTACAATCTGTGCTTTCAAGAGCAATGTGTAATTAAGGTCGCCCTACCATTCACTCAGGAAAGAAATACTGTTGCTTCTGGATTTTAAATTCATTAAAATCACTTCCCTGTCAGATGGTATGAGTGTCTCCAAGCATGAGTGTCTTGATCTACTTTCTATTGTTACATTTTATGGGAAGAATACGTTCACCTAAAGAGATGAGCCTTTTTCTTCCTTTTGTTCCCTCTACTCCCCTCTTCCCTCCACCAGATGCAGTTACGTAAGAATGACAACTCTTTCTTGGCTCCAGCTTGGATCCCACTATAGAGTACATATCTGGGATTTTTAAAATAATCTAAATTAATGTCCCAAGACAAAGTTTGAACAACATTTATAATACAGAGAAATTCTTGCAACTGATCTACAACTCCCTTGCAAAAGAAAAGAAATAAGGCAAGTTTCAAGATACAAGCAACCTTCTGATTGCGCTTTTATATGACCTCAATATTGCAAGGCATGCATGCTCCTGAACAATAATAAAACAACATTCATCCATTTCTCCCAAATCTAGTTCAACCATTTGTATCAGAATCAATGCTTAATAAATTAATGCTGATTAGAAAAGATCTTACAGGATCAGACACATAACATTGAGAAAAATACTGCAAAAGTGGACAGCAAGATTTTAATCCTTCTTTAAAAACTGTAAATCTGTAGAAACATTGTGTTCTCAAAGAAAGTCTTTAATATGAAATCATGTACTATACATCATAGTGAAACCTTTAATAAAGTCACATGAAGTTTCTCAGAAAGTTCTGAGTTCTACAAAGTTCCACATTAATTTATTTAAATCCAATAGAACACTGATAATAAAGAATAACTTCTGACCGTCATGGCTACTATTACCTTAAAGAAATGTTTAAAGTTATATATTTAATATATAAGCTCATTGAATAAACAGCATTCAGCAATGTGTGGAGGGTCTTAAATTAGTAGGCAGTTGGTCATAACTGTCACTTTAATTTGGCTTTATTCATCTGTTTTACATCTAATTACAAATGCTGGCCAGTCACAACAACAATGAGCAATGCTGCTACTTGCATTGGAGATACAGTCCCTAATACTGGACTCCAACTGCACACTGGAACCTGTCAGTATCATTCAGTATGTGTTCAGACATTCAAATCCATATAACTTAAGAGTAAAAAGCACTAAAATCCTGTGAACTTCCTTAAGAATTTGTCCTAGAAGCAAAGCATTCTGTAAGTCCCACCGTATTTCTTGGGGAGGAGGAGAAAGAAAAGAAACAGAGCTGGGGATAGCCATGAAATAGCGTCCCTTCCCCTTCAAGGGAAGTTGCAGCCAGTTTTTTAAAACTTTACTGGAACATTATCACAGCTTTGAACACGAGACACAACTGCCTGTGATGGTCACATCTGTAGTAAGAGGGTCACTTCATATGCACCAAAATATCATTACAATGTTGTGTTTAAATATATACCACTAGTAACCCAACAGTTTCTCCCCTCATGGTTTTCTTGATGCAGAAACACTTAAGGCTGCCACTTTTAATCCTTTAAGAACAACTTTAACAAATTCTTATTTAACAAATTCTGATCAGCATTTATGATCACGTAAGTTAGCAGTTGTCTCTTACTGAAAAAAACCCACAAATAACAGCCTTCTGAGTGGGTTCAAGCAATACCACTTTGGAAAAAGTTTGGAAGCCATCAAAATGCAGGAGATGACATACAATGAAACTATATGAGACATATAGTAAGCAGGTGACAACAAAGGCAAGATGTTGCTGTCCTCAAGTAGAATCATAGACTGCTTTGCATTGGAAAGGACCTCTAAAGATCACCTAGTCCAACCCCCCAGCTATGGGCAGGGACATCTTCCATTAGATCAGATTGCTCAAAGCCCCATCCTGGCCTTGAACATTTCCATGGTTGGGTCATCCACAACTTCTCTGGACAACCTGTTCCAGTGCCTCACCACCCTTATCGTGAAGAATGTCTTTCTTATATCTCATCTAAATCTACCCTCTTCTAGTTCAAACTGTTACCCCTTGTCCTATCCCTACAGGCCCTTGTAAAAAGTGTGTCTCCATCTTTCTTATAAGCCCCCTTTAAGTATTGAAAGGCAGCAGTAAGGTCTTCCATAGTACTGGGATTTCCAACTGGCGAGGCTGGTTTCCTGATTAAAATGAAAACAAACTATAAAGCAGGCACCAAGTACAATGTAAAAAGCTCTGCCAGACCTGGCTGGGCTCTGTCCAAGGCCAGCTCAGGCTTCAGAGCCACACTGCCCAAACTGAAGCTCAGGAGGCAAATGGGGTAGCCTGCCAGGGGGCAGGGGCGAGGGAGATGCAGCAGACAAAGACCACTGCCAGAAGCAACTTGAACTAAGAAGGATGTGAAGCAGTTCCAATTTTGTCAAATGAGGACCAGCTACATAAAGTGGATAAATCCTGACGCGGTACCAAGAGAAAAGAAAAAAATGTCTGGAGAGAATGGGCTAGTAACACACAGTAGTGCTACTCTTCACCACGACAACCTAACAGCTACTGAAAATAAAGCTATGGGAATTACTAGCCCTGAGGTGATATTATGTACCCTTGTGGGGAACTGATATAACTTGATTTTAGCGCTTTGCAAAAATAACTCTCGATGCTGGACCTGTTCTTCTGTCCTGTGAAGCTGCATGTCCTGCAAGTTTTGCTACATCTGAGAAAAAAGTCCTTAGCTTATGGCTATCTCTCTCTATAGCCAATCTCTGCAATACAGCCATAAATTAAACACAGGCACGTGGACCACCCACGCTGTAGGAACAGCAACAACAGAAACATTGCACTGAATGTGTGTTGGTTTCTTTTTTTGAAAGACTTAAAATCTTCTGCTCATACAGATGTGTGATGACCTCTATGAGCTGCATAACAGTGTAACAAATGGGTAATTTAGTTGCTCCACAAACCACAGATTATTGTAGTGTTTAAGAAAAGATGCCATCTGTAACATGATTGCAAGTCACCAGATAGTGCTTTTTAGACTGATACAGAAGTTTATTTGAACTTAAAGAAAGTAACTGACAAATTATAAAATACCACCTATTCTAGAGCCTGTAAGAAAATAGATAAAATCACTTAAAGATTTCTTTTTAGAAGGTACTGCATTTCAAATTATAACCACTTTCTGCAGTATTTAATTATCTGAGATACTTCCTCTGAAAAATACAGTTCGTATTTCCTGTTGTTTCATAACGCAGTTTACAAAATGAAGAATTTAGAGCCAGGCTACAAGCCAACAATTATGAGCTATTATATGGGATTTAACTACTCCTTAAGTCGAAGGAACTATGTTTAAAGTTATTTAGTACCTTGGTTTCCTTATAAATTATTTCAATAGTGAAACTTGTTTGACCAGTTTCATTATTATGTCAACATAAAAAAATGTGAAACACAAGAAATTGGGAAGTGTTAAGTGAAACTCTAATCTTGGAGAAAATTGGAACAATGTCAAGCAGAGGGAAATGCATGAAAATAAGTAACTGGCATTTAAATATATTTTGTCTTCAGAGAAATTATTGATCTTAAATACAGGTTTAAAAATTAGGAATAATAAGTAAAACACATGAAGTGTGCATTATCACTTTTCAGCCAAAGAATTCTTAACATGATTTAACTGAAAGTCTGACAAATCTACAGCATACCAGTCCTTAAACAACTGTGTCAAGCTTACTATGAAGTAAGCACGTGGATATATAATTTTAAAACAATTATACACATCTGAAATACTAGGATTCCTAAAAAACATCAACTGCAATGTTCTTTTCTAAAGCAATATTCACTACTTTCCTTAATTAAATTTCTATTTCTTGTTTTCCTAAGAAGAGCTGTAAGAGGCAAAACGGCCAAGGACAGAAGAGATTCACTGTTCAGCAAATGGGGGATGGGGAAAGAACACAGGTGGATTTTGGCACGGTTTTATTCACGAAGACAGAGCAGGCAATTTCATTTTTCTTTCTTCCCTTCTCATTTTCACTCAGCAGCCAACAAGAAACGCAGATCTATTGATTATATGCATACTACATTATTGCACGGGTAAGCAAAATCAAGAGATAAAACGGAACGCAAGAGCAGCAGCCACAGCTTCGAGTTTGCATCTCAAGTATCAAGACTTGCCCGTAGCTGGTCTACCACTGAACAAGCATAATACTTACTTTGCAAATGAAAGATATCTGGCAGGTTACATGGAAACCCCTGCTGCCTGAAGCTAGTCTTCTTCACTGGTCTGAATGCTGCCTCCAACACTTGGAGTGAGAGAGGAGGGAAGCATTACACTACCTTGAACTTGGCTTACCCTGAACTCACTGTGGGGTAGAAGCCAACTTTGTCAAAAGCCTTAACACTTAAAGAAAGATCTCCCAGGCTTGTTCATGAGTGTATAAATCTTGTCTTAAATTATGTAGATGAGTACAATGAGTTCATTATAATTATTTACTATAGCATTATCATGTCATTTTTTAATTTCACAAAGTTGGATGCAATGAAAAACGATCTTGATATAACCTATAACAAGCAGTCTAAACACTTGAAAACGGTGAAATCTTACAACCACACATGCACACACAAGAAGACCACGCCACCAAAAGCACAAGTCTTTACTTCTCAGCTCTTTTTGACAGTTCCAAAATTCAGGCACACATCCAGAAGAACTTTCTGCCCCACGTATGGTCAGTAAAGAAATTGAGGTTAACCTTTAATTTTTAATGTCACCTGCAGCCAGTGACTGCTTTTTCTAATGCAAGTGACAGATAAACAGCAAAACACTCCCAAGATGATACACAAAGCACCACACACCATAAGTGCATTTTTATTTTTATACCAACTCAATTTCTCAAATGGATAACCAATGTTCCTACTAATTTACATTAAGAATTGAGTGAGGCATGAAAATTGTTCTGATGCATAGACTCTATTTCTTTAATGTACTGCATAGTGTTCTGTGCTTTACTGCAATACTGGAAAAAACTAACTACACTTAGAAGGTACAGAAACTATACATATAAAAACACAAGCACATATATGTCTTAAAAAAACCCAGTTCAGAAAGGGGTTTAAATTACCCAGAGCAGTATGAAGGAAATATAACTAATTAAAGTCACTGATGGAAGTCAGTAAAAGCAAACAATTGTTCCTATTAAAATGAGTTTCCTGACCTTTAATCACTTGAACTGGTACTTTTCTGTAGATCAATACTAGTACTTTAAATCTACATTGCTAGGATTTCAACTTTCTAATTCCTTTATACAATTCAATAGTATCACCTTAACATTTGCAAGGTAATTCCAAACTAAGCAGAGGGAATATGGCAAATTGAGGTAATATAATCTAGCTATTTAAGGCAAAATTGGCAAGTCGTTTAACAGCAAACACTGTATCATTACTAAACACTGCCATGTTGTTAATGTAAGGAGAGGTTTCAATTAGATAGTGAATTGCCCCTCCAGGTCGGGACTTAGGGCATGTTATGGGAGAAAGCAAAGAAAAGCTCCCACTGACACGGTCTCTGTTTCACCAGTTCTGTGGAAAGCAGACTTCAATACAGTTATCCGTCACTTTTAAAACCAAGTACTGAAGTCGGTATTTTCACTTGTCTTTTAAAATTTAACGTAGTAAAGTAGGGAGAAAAGCACCTATGTTTATAAAATAAGATAGTTTGGGTTTTGTTTTTTTTGTTTGGGTGTTTTTTTTTTTTACAGAAAGGGTATTTAAATACCTTTTTGGACAAGCAGAGGCAAGATATCACAAAAATCATTTTTATAAATGCTACATGTGTAACTATGAAAATGAGACAAATTCTGTTTGGTTTTTTTTTTTTAAAAAAAAAACCTTAGAAAAATTAACTCACATAGTGGCAGGTGCTCAAACACTGGAGACAGTTGTCCTTAGAATGATATTCTCCGCACATTCAAGAGTCGAGGAGCGCTGGGATAAGGCCCGGCCACCAGCAGCAATGAGGAAGCTGGTACCAGATGTCTGGAATTGACCTTTGGATGGAGAATAAAGATGCTTGATGAAAAACATGCTAAAGACATTTTAAATTTTTAGTTTGACCTAAAGGGATTCAAGTGACCTAAGGCACTGGATTTCTTCTGGAAATTTCCATATAACAAAAAGTCAAGTGACTGAAACTAGTTTTTTCTTTTTTTTCAAGTCAAATAAGTATTTCACGTAATGATGTAACAGGAGAGATAGAAACAACATGTAAGATAAGTCCATGTGGTTCAATTTATTTATTTTTAAGACGACAATAATGGTAGAGAGACAACTCTAACAACTTGAGCATTATGAAGACTTCTTCAGTTTTCAACCTGAAATTTATATCAACCTGCAATTTTTGGCTATTTCTCAGCATTATTTTCAATTCCTCCCCTGTGACTGAACTTCTTAAAAATGTGTATTTTACAAATTTCAGTAACGTGATATCGTTAGATGTATTTTCTAGACAGTGGTTATTTCATTATTAATAAGACCAAAAAAATTATACAGGGTTCAACAGCACACTACAGCTGGTTATAAAGACACTGAAAATGTTCAAGGCTATGATTCTAAGAAAAATTTAAGAAATCAAATTCCGGCAACTGATCAGCCATCTTTTATTAACGCTTTTAACTCTTTGAAAATGCACTTGTAAATCAGGAAAAAAATTTTTTAGAAATCACCCTTCAAAACATGTTTATGCAGAATTTTTCAACTACTGTGAGATAATTAAACTCTATTCACATAACGATGCGATACACTGCTATTTAAAAATAATTTTTCCTATTAAAAATATGCAAAGCTAACAGTGTTGAATTGGAAACAGCATCTTCCCTTTTTGAAAAGCTGGTACTTTATTTCTACAGTGTTTCCATTAGAAAACCTAAGAACACAACCATCTAGACACATTTTAAAAGAAAAGTCCTAGAAGACACTGATTTTGCAAGTAAGAACCCAAATAGCTCCTGTAATCTGACCACTGATGTCAAAACAAATTAAATTGCATTTAGAAATAAACTATGAAAAACATACTCACATTGAAGGAATAAATTTTGGGATTTCTTTTTAAGAAATTAAATACAATTGTCTACACAAGTGTATTAAACAGTTCCAACTAAATAGTGTTGGGTTTGTGGGTTTTGGTTTTTTTTTTTAAATTTGGATTAACATCCTAGTTGCAGTATACTAGCACATAAATATATTTTTATTCTAGAGCGTACTTTGAGTTATTAAGCCTGGCATTAAATTTTGTAACAAGATGTAATATGTCTAATGCAAGAGGGCTTAGAGTATTCCTGTATTACTTATTAATATGTTAAGTGAATGTTTGGACAATTGATTTCAACTAGGTCTTGTGACTAAAACATGTGACAAAATACAATTTTCAGATTACATAGTCCATTTGTCATAACTACTGCTCTAATTTCTATAGGTGTTAACAAATTAAGCAAAAAAAGACACACTGACTAAATAAAGAACAGTTGCCAACTCAGAATTTAAAAGCAACCATCAGCGTCATTTATATACAGCCATTAGCAAAGTATCTTTACTGCATTTCCTTGCTGTTCTGCTTTCCTATTTCCATCCTTTGCTTTTCATACCCTCCTTGCTGCATTTTCCCCTTAAACAAACCAAAGCCTGCAAATAAAGAACAAGGAATATGTGTATTTGCAGAGGACTCTATACAGTGAGGCTATAGTCTTGTACTGAAGCAATAATTAATAATAACAAATGTATTGTTCAGATACCACAACAAGTCAATTCAGTCACAGCTGGATCCAACCAGTGACTGGTTTGCTCAGAAAGATCAATATATTTAACATACTAAACCTGTAAATTCTTACTGAAACAACAGAAACATCCCCAGCCGATGGCTTAAATAATGTTTATGGAGCAAAAGAAATAGAAAATTTTACTCATATAGAGTTCTGCAAACAGAGGTGATGACAATGTATTTCATACCAGTGCAGCACAATGATTTTCACATTATTCATACAGTTGCAATATTAGTTTGCAATGTTATACTGTAGAATGGTCTCTATCCCTGCATTGATGTTTTCTGAGTTATAAATGAGTTGAACAGAGTATGGAGAATGGGAAAAGCATGCCTCCCCATTTAAGCATTTGAACTAGCCGAAATCAAAAGACAGACTTCCAGTGAACATGAAGAAAATTATATCAGTGGAAATGAAAAAGAAACCAAAGAGATGCATAAGTTACTGAAATAATTAGAAAAGAAAATATAGGATTATGTTAAGATTTGTATAACATGACATAAGATAAAAAAATTATTTGTCTTGAAAAGTAAGAGAGAAAGTAACTACATGAACTAGAGAGTATCAGTAGGCAGAAACAGGAAAGAAACTGCCTGTATTTTAGCAAAGGTGATGACATCCTCATGCAGACTGCTCACTTTGTCCGAAAGATCCATACTGGACATTTCTGGAACCTACATGGGGACTACATAAATCAATACCGTGGCAAAGGCAGACCATCTGCCAGATTTCCTGATTATTATTTACAGAAAATAGTCTTCAAAATATGAATAAAGAGCTTTCCTTACTTGTGTAGATGCCTGCATACCCACACAGGATGGAGGAAAGCAGGAGTTTGGTATTATATTGTATGCTAGTAGGAGGTGCCTAACAACCAGAGCTACTCCAATGTTGAAAGAAGTAGGTATCAGGAAGAAAATGCAAATAACAATTTAACTTAAACTTCTAAATAGAAGTGTTTAGGAAAGCTATGTTTTGCAGTTAACAAAATAGGCACAGTAGCACATACTTTCCAAGGGAATCTTTATGTTTCCCATGGTCCACTAGTCCTAAAACTATGCTCCAGCTTGGAAGATTGAGAACATGAAAGAATCCCAAGACTTTGCCACTTGTTCTCAGTAGGTCTTACTTCACTATCCTTTCAACATACATTAAACTAAAGCCACTTAATGGGGCAGGGGGAGGGAAGGAGAGTGGAAACAAAGAAATGAAACTAGCTTAATTTTGCTTTTCTCTGTTCTTTCTCCACCAAAAAGAAATTACATAACTGAGAATAAATGTAGCAAATCATATAAATTACCGTGATATTCCACTATTTTAGTTTGATTAGTTGGTTTGATTCTCCTCTCATCCAGATTTAATGGTCTCTCAAAGTTCTGTGCTGGATCTCAACCTGAGTGCTTTTCACACAGTCTTTCCAGTTAAGCAAGTAAACTTTAGATTATACTTTAATTTTGAATAGCCACGTATTACTTTTTTTTTTTTTTTACACCTGTCCATAATACTGTACCAGAATTAAAAACTAAAAATACTAAAACTGACATCAAGATGTACTAAAAGTATTTTAAGGAGAACGTTTTATTTAAAAACGGAATACATGGCATGCTTAAAGTATGGAATTTGGTTACTGAAGACAGTCTGGGAATGTCCCACTTCTGCATTGCTTCTCAGGTATACATATGCACAAAAGAGCATTTTAAGATGCCAGAAGCTGAGTAAGATACTCACTTGTATAGGTCTATTAAATCTGTGAATACAGGAGCGGCTGCATTTCACAGTCTATTATTTATATGACAGAATGAAGATCTGAAAACATGAAATATAGCCTTAAATTATTCACTTATTCTTTTCACAAAAGGAGAAACCGTCAATCTAACACTAAAAGACTTCAAGCATATTTCTAAAGGTTTCATGAAAATTGCCTTATTTATCAAAACTTTATTCCCTCCGTTTGTTCATTAAATACTGGAGCTTTGCATTAAGGTCAAGCAGTGTCAACCAATTACTGTTGTTGGAAAAGTCCTACTTCCTTAATACTCAAAAGAAACCATGGTATATAGTGAATTATTTTAATAGGCAAACTGAACACTGTTTACCCAAAGTACATTTCAACCATAAAAATGTATTTTAAGGGTTTCTATCAACAATCAATTATAGTACTATTTATTATCACAGCAGCATTAAGCATGATTCTTTGTCTGCTTAAATGCCAGCCTTAAAAAAATATACATCTATTTTAGCATATTCAGCAATATTCTGTTCTTAGCTCATACTAAAGAAAAGTAACAAAAATTAAGTGACCTATAAAGCAAACTGAAAGGTGAAGGATAAAACACTGAATTTTAAAGAGACAGTATCAATTGGTGTAACTTTCTGTCTTCTGTCCTCATTTTCTATTGGTGGGCAAGAGGGCTTGGTTCATACGACAGACCTGAAGAAAATCCACACTGCTTTCACTGCTCCTAATTTTATAGTTTTATTTTATGGTAAAATTCTCCGTCTTGCAATATACAGGAAGAACAGGTGAACAACAGATGAATGATGGATTTTAAGTGATTATGCACAAATTTATTAAGCATCAAGAAAAGGCCACCCATGGGCCATCATACCAAATACCAAAGTCACAGTCGTTCAAGATAGGATTTCCATACGATATTTTGATATAACAATTTGGGACAGAGTGCCCCTTGTCCTAATTCAATCTTTTCCTCAAGCCACTTTAATGGCCTGCGGTTCAAAAGGCTAGAGTGATGATTTTAGTATTTAATCAACCCTATCTTTACACGTCACATAAGCAAAATTTTTGATCTCATTTCCCTTTGGAACTGACCTCTTTACTCCCATTCTACCTGGTACATAAGATGTGATGAAAGAACACTTAATTTTCTGATGGTAACCTTTAAAATCTTACTGCTATGAGAACAACTGTCCCTTTCTGAAGTTACAAACCAAGCAAAACAAAAGAAAATTTCGTCTACACATCCTGTCAGCTTGTCTCACTAGAAAAAAGTTTTTCATCTGTGTCCTGTATCAGTGATCAATGAGACCTACAATGACACAAGATACACATACCATTGCTACAAACAAGGAGGAGAGGAAATAACATGACAAAACAATGGAAAAAAAACCCTGAAGAGAGTCATGCTGAAAATTATGGAGGAAGACAGATGTAACAGAGTAGGATCTGTGGTCTCATTATTTCCAAGAGAACAGAAGAGAGAAAAGAAAATCAAAAGAGGCAGAAAAGGAAAAAAAACCCTTGAGAACAAGCCCTCTCCTGTCCCCCCAGGGTGGGATAAGTCCCACCTGCAAGTTTCAGTCTACCATTAAAACCTGAAAATATTTTAGAACCAATTATTGAACAACAAAATTTCTAGAAGATGAAAGAAGACAGATTAAATAAATACAGATCCCTTCACACTCATCTGAATTACTTCACTGAAAAGGTGTTAACTGGCTTCATGGACTAGAGGTTAACAGTTAGAAGTGATACAAGCTTGAGATCAGAGATTTTAAGCGTGTCCCACATTGTCATTCCCAATATAAAAAAATACTGTCTAGATGTAATCACCATAAGCTGGACACAAAAATGATTGAAATCAGAGAGCAGTTGTTCCTGAAAAGGAATTTTCAACAGCTCTGTAAAACCAGGTATGTGTTTCAAATGGATCTCAGATATGTTTAGATCTGTTTCTACCCGGTATTTTCATAGCAATCCTAGTGACCTGAAGGGAGTGTGGCATATAATACAATGCTGGGAGAAACTAGCAGCACCTCAGAGGATGGGAACTGATTTCCAAATGCTTTGGAAAATAGGGAGATAAAGGTCAGAGATCAACAAGGTGATTCAATAAAGACAAATCCGAAGACAACATTTAGAAAAGACGCATCACAGACATGATCACAAAATGGACCAGCAATAAAACATTACGCAGGGAATCACTGGATAGAAAATAATACAAATCAAGAGTAAATTTTGTGGTATCTTTCAAAAACACATCTCACTGAAATAGGTTGGCAAGCATGAGATGTAGGTGGGTGTGCGCACGCAGGTATACACATGCGTGTGAAGAGCTGTTAATTGCTTTTTTCCATCTCTTACTGTGCTGTATACAGTTTTGGACATCATAACTCTTAGAAAGTTGTAGGCAAACTAGAAGAAGTCAGCAGGATTGTGACTTCTAGGAGTGCTGGGGTATTTCACTCACTAAAGCTTCTCAAGAAAAGGTTTGATCAATGTATTTAATCCTGCTGCAGGAAGGATTGAAAAAGATGGTAATCTGTGATCTTCCAGGCAATACATTTCTCCAATATCAGTTCACCCACCCGCCACAGCCAACCACGGTAAGAGACTGAAGAAAAAGGAAGGCTGGCTGCCTCTGTGTGTCTCCAACAGCATAAGCTCTCTCAGTTACCTCCTATCTTCAGACCATATTCAAAACCATCACATCAGCTTCCCTTGCCACCAGACAGGTGGAGAGCAGATTACTACTCTGTCTAGTTGCTTTTAAATTTCTTCGACATGAGCTGATACTAGATTGAGCACACCTGTGGGTAACTTTTCCTGTTTTATCTTTCTTTGCCTAAAATTACCTAGCATTTCATGTAAGAAAAAATGCATCACTGATCATTTTTATTTTCATGTTACATGTGTGCCCTTAAAAGAAGCATGAACAGTTTTGTACATCAAAACCTAATGGACAAATAGTACAGTTAAAGAAATGATATCCTGAATTGTACAACATGAAAACAAATCATTTTCAGAAGGCCTCTTTTCCCTGCGCTGGCTTCTTCAGCCATTTCATGGATAGCTGTTAATCATTCTTTACCTTACATCCTCTAATAACAATTAAAAATTGTCTGCAAAATGAACATGGCATGCTAATCAACAGCTCTTCCGCGAATTAGAGAACAATCTTCAGCTTTATAGGACATGTCATTTCAGTATAGTGAATCAGAAGAAATGGATCTCCTATACTAATGAAACCATCCTTGTGAGGATAGAGAGAATAAGCTCTGCTTTTCTAGATCCATCAGCTCTACTGGATAACACTAGCCAGCAGTGGGAGATATGGAGGTGGGTTGTAAGATAAGGAAGAGGCTAGAGGCAAGAAGAGCTGTTATAATTATAGCTGGGAACACAGAATTTGTTAAAGGAAGTCTACTGTATAATTACATTTGAAAATTTAGCAAGATGCCCAGAGGCTGGCTTGCAGCTGTCAGAAACTGGTAACGCTAGAGTTCTGCTCAGGAGGCAACCACTACTGCAGCTACGCGCATCTCCCTGTAGTTGAGCTGACTTTCATAAAGCAAAGGAATGACTTCAGCTAAAATTAGTAAGATTACACAACACATAAGATTATACCTATTCTAAGTAAAAAGTGTCCAGAGATTGGGCATTATTTTAAAGGAAATTAAATGTAAATCTGCTGGTTTGATACTACATTAAATATATTTTTTGAATGAATGACAATGGTAGTATTTTGTGAATTGCATCTTTTATTTAATAACAGTTAAAATTCAGGGTTTTTTTAAGATATTAATTCCTTATCAAATTAGCCTCATCTATAGGTTAATATCAGTTTGCATACAAAGTCATAGTTCTCAATTTGGTGTATCTGGCCCAATCAAATGAAAATGAATGAGTGTTCAGACAGAACGCAAGATTAAAAAAAAAAAAATAATCAAATCTGTATATCTCTTTCTTCCTTGGATTTAGAGCTGAAGTGATATTGCTACTGAGAAACAAACAGTAAACTACAAACCTTACCCAAAGTGGTAATCTGCAGACAAACTGATCAATTGTGAAATATGATTAAGCCAGCCATTTTTTGAAAAAAAGGCAGGATTAAACAATTGAAAAAATTGCTTGTTTTAGATGAAGTTAATGATCCTACTTAAAAAAGTATAATATGCTAATTCAAATATTAGCAAATTAAGTGCTGAGCATGTTGGAAATTATCACCAACTATTTCTGGTGTTTATTTAAAAGACATCCATTGAGCAAGAATCATAATACAATCATAAATTTGATCATATTTGGAATGCTGGTAGAATTCAAAATTATGTCATCATATTATCACAATAAAATAAAAAGCTCTATAAGAGACAGACTGCAAACCTAAAACAAAACTTTACATTAGAATTATTTCTAAATGCTATGACAGCTGCTTCTTTTATTTCAAACTTACAGATTTATAAGAAATTTAAGTATATATGTCTCTCTGGCATTACGGTCTGTAAGGACAGAAAACGGAGGGTTATTTCACCTTTAATTAAACCAGCTACTGCTTCCATTTTGAAAAGGTGAAGACTGAAGAAAGTGCTTAAATCCTCAAATCATGTCTAAATGCTGAAATCATAAGTATAGGCAGCACATCAACTATTCCATATTTGCTCCATCAGCCTAAAGATATTCTTGTTTGATGCCTCATTATTATAATCAGTTTAAATACTACAGTTGTCTTTGCTATAGAAAGGTAAAAATATTTTCCAGGTATCATAGGCTTTGCTCACTTAGAAAAATATTCTCAACATAAGACTGAATAAAACATTTCTTTCTGTGCATCAAGTCTGGCTTCTGCTCAGTGTAACAGGACTGTAACAGGACTGCTTTTTGCTATCTACAACATTTCATTTGAGGAGAGGGAAGGAAAAAACTAAGAAATCAGCTACTTTATACAAATTTCTCTCCCCTTATTTTCATTATATGAAGATGGACGTTTGAAGGATGATCATTTCAACAAAAGAGGGGCACCTGTTGAACACACAAAATTTCACTTTTGTTGGACTTTTACAGATAATTAATCTTTACAATTTAATTTATTCATTTGCTTTCATTTTTAAAGGAAAATACAGTAACTTTTCAAGTCTTTGGAAGACATATAAATTAAAGTACCTTTTTAAAAAAGAGAAATTAAAATTCATTTTGAAAGAAACTTCAGGAGTACAATACTGATTTCAGTCAGTGACCTGGGTTTTATTCAAATACAATCTTTTCAGGACTGTCTGACTTGAAATATTCGGAGCCTTGGTCCATTCTGGTTGCATAGAGATTGCAAATGTAAAAGAAAAATAGCAGGCTTCATATTGATTTGCTCTACTTCAAACATAATAGTTTCCTATGTTGACTTTTGTCATATTCATCTATATTACACCACATAATGCAGCTTTAAGGACTGCAATGATCCCTTCAGAAACGTATAGAGAAGAACTGTCTTTCATAAAAAATATAACTGTCGAAGCACAAAAGCATTTTCATGAAATAGTTAAACTTATGTATCAACAATAATTCCATGGTAAAATATAAAAAAGCAAACTACATTAAACTGCTGATAGTTGCATGTTCTTGCTGTTGCTCTGGATAAAGAAAAGCCTTTAACCTTCTTAATACTTATTTTTATGTCTTATATGGAATTTTTCTTTACATCCTAATATGTAAGCACACAAATCTATAAATCTAGGGGGCACTTTTACCTTAATTTTAATACACAAAAAAACCCCAAGCATAAAAACAAGACAGAAGAAAGAAAAGTCAGAATGACTTTAGTACATAATGCAAAACAAATACTGCTCACATTTGCGGAAAACGCACTCTTCCCAAGATATGAACCTTTTAACCAAAAAGCTTTGTATGGAAATAATATTTTCCAATACAATTGACAAATGCTAGTTCCCCAACTGCCAAAAAATGAATGAAGTCTGGCTGTGGCTCCAAGTAGCTCTACTTCTTTTTAAAACGCTTCTCAACTAGATATCTATCATCACAAGTGCGGTGTGTATTCAATATGGTTTTAACATACAGGGATGTACAATACCACACCTTGAATGACGAGTGCTGAAGACCAGTCCCACTAAAGCTGGAACTCTGTGAATCAAGACAGCTTGCTGATCTTACTATTGTATCTCTGCCCAAATTGTTTTGACTCTGCACGTATCTGTACATATATATATAAGACCGTCCTGTCTTTTAGATTATAACTGTCTTGAAAAAGAGTATTTGCCAGTTTTATGTTTAGGTAAGGAGTTACGACTTCTGTTACTTTTATCGCTACAAGTATCCATAACATAGGATCATTTGTGTTTTCATCCCCCTTATTAGCACTTATCTATGTATCTATTGACGGAAACAAGCAATTTTCAAAAAAGTTACACGGCACAACACAACTAGATATATCAAGTCAACATTTACTAGAGTTTTAAGTCGTATCACCATTTTTACGAGATTCAGGTTATCCATCCACATGAATGCATACTTTAACATAATGGTACTTACAATAGGAAGAACATAGCCTACTATTTCTAAAATTGCTTTCAAACATTTTAGTTTGCCTCTATTCTTTTCCTCATAAAATAGGGGATGTCAAAGAGCATATAACAATTCCTAAATTAAGGAAAGAAAAACAAGAATGCACATTACATATAAAGTAGTAATAGGCAGAGACAACTTCACTAGGCTGTGACATATGACATCTGGTAGACTATTATCATAATAAATGGGAAAAGTAGGTGAGATTCTGTCAACAGCAAGGTATGAAGAAATGCATCTTCATCAGAATGACAAACATATCTGCCTTTAACAAACACAGGTCAAACTGAAATTCAAGTATCTATGAGTTAAATATTTTCACTTTATTTAATCCCCTTTTCTTTTTAACAATTTCACTGAATCATAACGTGTTCATTTACCAGAGATATGTATTTATGTAATTTAATTTCTTTTTAGCGAGGATAAATTAAACTTGCTAATAATCAACGGCAAAAAACTCAGAAGAAACAGCCTATTACTTTTTCACACTTTTACAAATCACTTCAACTATGCAAAATAGTAACTTAGATTGTTAAACAGCCGTCTAAAAACACTATGCATCAATCTGTGACTCCTAGTGGTACACCCATGCAGGTATCACACAGGCACTGAAATAGCTTCAGCTCTGCAGTTGAACAGTTAAATGGTAAAACCACCAATCTCCTCGGGATCATGCTATGTATTTGATGGTATGTGTGAGCTACAAAAAAATTTTCTCATATAAAAGAAGGAAGAGGGAAACAGTGACTTTTTGAAGGTAGGACATGTTCCTGCAACTCATGTTTCTTACGGTTCATTTTGCCCCACGCTTTATTTTTCAATTTCATGTCATCAGATGAGAACAAATCAAAAGAACTATCATAAAATTCTTATTTTATGGAGACTGAAAATTGTCATTGGGTGCTTTAAAAAAAGTTGGAATATTGTCTTTTTATTTGTGACTAAAGGCAAGACCTAATTTATATTCAGTCCTTTCAAAACTAGATATACACCTCCAAAGTAACATTTACCAGATTATAACAATTTTCTGTATGTAAAAAAGTAACAGAAGTTTGAAATTCACCAAGTGAACAGTCAAGTCACAATGCAATGATGGGTTTTTGTAAGAATCACAGATGGAAGAATTCAGGAAAGTAAACGGAACAGGCATTTATCTTTTTTTTACTTGCTTTTGATACGAAAAGTTACTTGGAAAAGCAAATTCCCCAGAGGTACTGAAATATAAAATTGTGAAAGTAAGATCTAACCTTAAAGGTGGAATATTTATTATCACTGTATTCCTAGATATCCGTTTGGTTGA
Source organism: Pelecanus crispus (assembly GCF_030463565.1). Taxonomy (NCBI): domain Eukaryota; kingdom Metazoa; phylum Chordata; class Aves; order Pelecaniformes; family Pelecanidae; genus Pelecanus; species Pelecanus crispus. The sequence goes on from NC_134644.1 coordinate 41,193,670, forward strand.
TGCCTTGTTAGTTTTGGGGTCTTTCCTACACTGTGCTGGTGAAGACAGTCTGTATGATGGCATTTACTTTTAAAACGGCTTTCAAGAAATTAGTGAGTGATTTGGTCACATATTTTCAGACTTCAGTAGAAGCTGATGGCATTAAAATACCAGAGAGATGCAACCTCTCCCTCTTCTCCCATTCACTGACAAAAGAGCTTGGAAACACAAACCTGTTCTAAATTTCTTCAGGGATAAGAAGATGGAGCAGGAAGAAAGATGGAGTAAGGCACCTAGTATGTCCGAAGAAAGAAATGTAAGGAAAGCAGAGATTTACTTTTACATGGGTTGAATAGCTAACCCATTTTGTATGGTTGCAATTCTGTTCTCATAAATTTATTGTTTTTAAATCAACTATCAGAAGCATCTGGAATACAAGATAAATAACTTCTGAGTTGATGGGTTTTCTTCAACACAAATCCAAATGAATGCATAAAGACTTGCACAAGAATTTAATAAAGGAGGATAGGGAGATCTAATGCTGCATGAAGCTGGGGTGGGGATGATGTTGGTGAGCTAGGGCCCAGACCCCACTCTCGACTGGTAGGTGTTGACACCCATTCTTCAGAAAGTTGGGCAAGTCACATCCTGCTGGAAGCAGTGAGAATGGCACTTGTATTTCAGAAGTTCTACTTCCCTTTCCCTAGTGTAGCACAGTTGCAATAGGAAAAGGGGATGATAAATAGACTTAACACAGTGCTCTACCGTTTACTGGACTGAACTTGGATAAGTGTTTACTGCTCTTCCACTCAGCAGCAAAAGAGGAAAAAAGAGAATAAACAAAACACAATAACCCTGGTAAAGTGGTGATAGCTGGATCATCACAATTTCAGTTCATAATTCTGTCCTTTTGAAATTAGTTCATGCCCAAAATTAAAATAAGAAGAGTATCTACTGAACATTACCATCAACGTAAATGGCTGCACCACACTTCATAACCTCGTTACTAAAAGTTGTAACTAAAAAATCCAGGTTTAACTTACTACTCTGTCTGACTCAAAGCACAGATTTGCATCCTGAATTGGTCCAAATAAAGAAGACAGATTTGCACGTAGCACATTCCAAAACAACACAGTAGCTGTACAGGGGCAGGATCTTCCTTTCTTGCTTAAAACTTTTCCATAGATGCTCTCTGGAAAAAGACAGGCTTTTGCACATTTCAATAAAATTACCTTTCAGCAAATATGTATTGCCCATCAACTCTACTAGAAGCTGCAATGAAACTGGAATAGCTTCGCATTAACCTGATAAAGATAAGCTCCTGACTTCACCATGTTTCTCAGCAGCAGAAGGAGCAAATTTCTGATGTTGAAGGCAAGAAATATCTCAGGCCACATCAGTGGGTTTAGTGAAGTTTCTTCAATAGATTTAGAAGGAGCATGGATAAAGACAAACCACAGAAAAAAGACGAGTCACAAATAAAAGAAAATAGACACGTTTCGTAAGTTTTCAACACTCAGCTAAAGTTCTCAGTCATTCCCCTTCAACGTTTGGGGTAGGCAGTACTAAAGGGCAAGACTTTTTAAGGCCAAGGAATGCTTTAGCAGACAATTGATACAGTCAAAGCTTCAGACTTTGACCTTGCGGTAACACCATCTTTGTCTTTTCAAGCACTTCTGCTCAGGTTAGAGAGCATTTCACAGATCACGTCTTAACAGAAAAACTGCATCAATTTGCTACCCTAATCTGGCTATCTTTAATAAAAGAACTGTTATTCAAAACAACAGTTATACTGAGCTCAAGAGGAAGATTTTAAAATAAAAACTGTAATTAAATATGGCTGACTTTGGAGTATTAAAAAAATAAGAAAAGTCAGAATCATTAACTGTTCAAGATACAAGGGAAACTAAAATAAGGTACAGAAGTTAAATGAATGGGATATGGTGCATTTCAATGTATTTCATGTGTTCTTTTTCACTTTACAATCCAAACACAAAAACAGGTATCTCAAACTTCATTCACAGAAATTATCTTAAATGATGAAATCATTACTATTTTATAAATACAAATATAATCCAATCATTAATGCTAGAAATGCCACTCAATTTAAGCTTACCTCCTTTCAGAGAAAAAAACACCCAACACACACACAAAAAAACCCCCAGGCCCTGACCATATTTGTTAATCCCTCAATGTAAACTTTCAATTGATAAGGTAAACATGAAGAACCTGGAAATTCAATCGCAGTAATCTAAATAACCAGATAATAGCAAAAAAAATACTAGATCTAGTGCAGGTTTTACTCTGTGGCATAAAGTTGTTGACAATACATTCCTCAATAAAGAAAAATTGAATTATAGCCTTAGGGTGGTTTAATTTGGTACAAATTTTGAATAATGTTATATACATTTCCAAAGCAGATGCTAAGAGACTCTACAAGGACACTCAGCTCAATCAGAAGCCAGATTAAAGTTCCATCTGGAACGAAACAGTTCCACAGCTCTATTACAATTAGCAGAGTCACCAATGTCAGACTCAAAAGTTGGGCAATGTGAAACTCTTTCTCTTCAAAATACAGCTATTAGCCCACAAACCAAACAAGTAGTTCACCAATCCTTAAAACAGAACTTTTTAAGTAGTCACAAACTTGTGCTTTTGTAGCTAGGATGAAAACTTTCATTTGGATTATTATGGTCACATGACTCATGAAGACTGTCCAGACACAATGATTTTGTATCAGCTCTCCCATTGCATGCATGTAGCATTAAAAATCACATGTGTTTGAGTAGCTGCAATACCCAAAATATCAGCAGGCTGAGAATAGCATGAAGCTATTTGCATGAAATAAAATTCAAGATTGATTTTGGATTGCCCTGATCTTTGTCTTCCCAATTCCCAGACTTTCTGTTATGAAACAAAGTATTTTCCCAACATGTCATGCTGAAGAACTGCACCCTACAGTAATCCATCTTTAGACAAAATAAGAACAAAATTACCCATGAAATCTAATGGCTGAAAGTCAAAGCCTAATTCTTCAGTCAAATACTCAATGTAACAGTGTTTTCCTAGATTTCAGCAAAAACCAAATTTCAGCTCAAGTTCCTTTCAAAGGAACAATTCAGCAAACAGCAGTGCTGATACATAGACAGTAACAAACATGTTCAAGACAGAAAAACAAAATACGCCGCATGCCTTAAATTTACTATTTTACCATTTAAATAAATAATGCATCATACAAATAAGCAAGACTGAATGCGGAAGTTAGAAATCAAATGCCCACATCTTGCATCTCTTTCCCCCCAAATAAATCCACAATGGATAAGTAGCAACACAGACTTTTAAAAAATTACATCTCATTACACACATTTTCATCAAGAAAAGACTCATTAAAGGGCATATTTATGTTTTTCCAGTTGCTGGTTACATTAATCAGCCTGATTTCTATTATGAAATAGTAAGCTTCTGGGTCTGAAAATATCCAAAATGTTAATATCCAGATAAGAGCAACGTGAAGAAAGACGTAACTGTAGCCACTGTCCAGTTAGTACCCTATACTGTTCTGCAATGAAGAAGTAAATTTCAGCTTCCAAAAAGAACAGTAATATTCACTATTTTATATTTAGTACCTTTAATTAGTGTTCAAATACTATCCAATAATCTCCATATCCAAAATTTAATCTTCTAAATCTTTAGAGAGAAAAAATAACAATGTAGAGCAACAATGCGACTTTGTCCTTAGTCTGACTCTGTTGTTATTTCTGAGAATAGCCCACAAGAGATCTATTGCCAACACCATGCAGCAGGATGGAGGCATTTAGAAAAAACAAACAGGAAAGTCTGGTGGAAGTATAATAGAGCAGCAAGATGTCAAAATTAAGATCACTGCAACCCAATCAGTGCCTTTGACAGAACATTGCCTTTTTAAGGCAGTAGTCAACAAGAGTGTCCAAGGCTGCTGGTTACACCAGAAAGGGCCAAGGGCATCCACAAACTCCAGTACTGATGAAACCATGGTGAAATGATCCTGTATTTCAGTTCCACACACGAACATAGCAGCCCATCAAAACAGCCAGCTTCCCCATTAGTTAATGCAGGTTTTCTGAGAGATTAAAAAATAAAATAGCACCCAAACATTAAAATGTTAATTGACAGAACGCAAAGTGTTATAATTGAAACATACATCTCAAAGCCTGGGCTGGGGCCGCACCACAAGCCTAAGGAGGCTTTCTAACAGTGTCCAGGAAACTATCAAATTCTTCCTCAAAGAAATATCCATGGTGGTAACCAATTATTTGTGACAGAAAAATGTCTGGATAGCATGGGTCCTGGTAACATCTAAATGCAGTGATACGGAATGAACCATGGGCCTCAAAAGGTTTCTCCAAGAATTATGTTTCTCAATGCTGAGCACATAAAAGCATTATCAAGGTCAGGCACATATATAAAGCTTTTGCAACAATAAGGAACTATTTAGCTCATTTCCACAAGTAGTAATCACCCACACTTTCAATCTTCAGCATGTATTTTTAATGAAGGTCTGGACTGCAACTCCAAATTTAATCCATGACCTGTGACTCTTGTGGCAGTCATGAACTTGCATAGCTCTGGACACAAACAGTGCAGTACCTGAAGAATCTTTCCTTCCCCATTCAAATATTCAGTAATCTGACAGTCAGCAAACATAACCAGCATATTACCTGTCCCTAAGCAAGTCATAAAATGACTTCACAAAGGCCAGCTACAAGCTTATTTAACTTGGGGACTGAAAGCACTTAGCAGCATCTCTGAATGATCTCTTTGTCAATGAAGAGGAAAAATACAGTTTTCACTATTCTGTACATCTCAACGGCTTTTGACCAACAGCGAACTCTCATCTACTTTGAAAGATGTGACACATGTCCTGGTTACTGAATTAGAGTGATTTAAGTTATTCTGGTAGAAAACTCCAGATGATTCCCAGTAGTCCCTTGCCTGTGAAATTTCTGAAGTATTATTTCTTTTTCTGCTCCTTCTCAAGATCTACATGCAGCTCTTCTGAGACTCTGTAAGTGACACAAGCATAGGATTAACAGTGTACCAATACACCATTCCAACTACCTCCTGTGATCACGCCACCACCTTAAAGCACTTGGAGAAAACCACCTCATGGACAAACAGCTGGCTGATGTTGAACCCAGTGAAGAGATGGATAGGGGATGGTCAAAAGAAAACAACTTAAAAAAATTTCTACTAAATTACGTTTCCATCAACAATTCACCAATCTACTCCGTAGCTTAGCAACACTCTTACATTCTTCGTTGATGCTAACCTGGTATTTGGCATCATCTGCAGAAAAAACACTTGTCACCTCTTCTGTTAGCTGGAAAAGTCTACTGCATTCTAGCAATGACTAGAAGTTATTCAATTATTCTTCATCATCGCTCAGCTGCAGCATACTTCAAGATCAATTCATAAAATTCTGGTTTTGAGCTGTCTCTTCTGTGCACTTGATTGCAGTTTAAATGACTACCCAAAACTCTTTCACATGAAGGACAGAACTTTCTTATAGGTTGGTCCAAGACCACAAAACAAACCTTCCCAGCAGGTAACAACCACCATTATCATCAACTCCAAGTCCAAAGTGCATTTCTTGGTCTTGCTAACCTACACATCAAACATTTTTAAAACATTTCATACAAAACAACTCTCTTTTGCTAACACTTCTTCCGTTGGAAGAGACTGATAGAACACAGAACTTACTGCACTGCTGGAGCATTGCCCAACAACACTGTGGGGAAGAGAACATTGGACCTCAGCAGAGAGGCGAGACCCCAGTCTACCTCTGTATTACATTTATCTGCGGACATTGCCATGCTCCTACCACCTTCCCTACTACTACTAGTGGAAGTTTACCCCTCTTTTTATACCATTCACTTCATGCTGTCATTCTAAAGGAAGCAAATCTAAAAAGCTGGCAATCTTCTTCACACATGAATCACTTTTCATTGGCAAATACCTTTGCTGTGCTTTGTGAATACCTGCTTTAAATGACAAAGAGAAGACAGATTTAAAATCTGGTCTAATATAGAAGACAAAAGGTTGGGTTTGTTTTTTTTTTTCTATTGAGTTCTATCTTCTTCTGTGTTCCATAGCTTGTCAGCCAAAATTGTTTTGAAAACTTGATTGCACTGTATACAGTGTATTCCTCCTACCTCTAATGGCAGAAATATAATAAAGAACTCCAGTAAATTAGATATGTATGACCTCCCATGCTTGAATCAATGTTAGCTATCCTTAGGATTTTTTTTCCAGATATACTCCTACCACAACTCTTAAAATAGCATCCAATAATTACCCTATAAGTGATGTAAAGCTTACTAACTCTATAATTCATCACTATTTTCAACAGCAGAGAAAAAAGGATTCAATATTTGGGAATTGCTCCTAAAATTAACTTAGCTGGAAAAGAAAGTGCACTACTTAGATATTTATACAAGTGACAAACTGTCTTGAAATCAGTATTTTAATCACTGTATGCAGTCTAGTTCAACAAATTAATGTATGTCTTCACCAGCAATCTGGAATTCACACTCTTCAAGGAGAACAGGTATAATGTTCTTTATGGTTTGCCATTAGCACCCAAATTATCTTGACCGCATTACTCCATTCTGCAGTACACAAAGACAGATCACTAACTACTTGTTGGAGGAAAGCTCTTCTATGTCACCTTTTTTTTTTGGAAATGCATATAAGATCTTTAAAAAACAATCCTACTGAGATGCTCAACGGAAGTCATAATGGATTAGGTTCCTTTCTGTTTCACAACATGAAGAAGTTTTTAAAAGGTAAAATAATTGCAGCTTTGTTAACAGTAAATAACAACAGCTTCACCTACACTGTGGAATTCATTGACAGAGTATTTTGTGGAAAACATTGTTATGAAAAGATAAAATACTGTGAAAAATTTATTTTCATTTCTTTTCCCGTTTAAGGAAGCTCAGATAACTGACCCTCTTTTCTTGTCCCCAAGTCAAAAAGCCAAATGTGTTTGGCGAAAGATGTATACTTAACTATTATTGCTTCTAAAATATATTTTAAACTAAAACTGAAATCACAGCAATCCATTTTAGGAAACAAAACTATTTATTAAATAGATTTTTATTAATTTAGTTAATTTAAATAAAAACAAAACAAAAAAAAACCAGTCTTTATGTGTTTATGTATAATCTCACAGAACTGGAGAAAGGGAAAATTAAATGGAGTTAGCAAGTGGCATTTCCAAAACAAACAAAAGGAGCTATTTCTTCAGAGTTAATAGTCAAGCCATGGAACTCCTTGCCACAGGACATTAAAACTTTACAGAGGTTCAAAAAGTGACCACGTTTGGCAGGAGAGGGAAAAACAGGGAAAAACCCCACAGCTGAAAGTTGCTAGTTATAAAGACACCATTTCTGATTCTCCTTGCCCAAAAGCTTTCAGATCTCTGCAAGGAAGAGGAGCATATATGGGAAATAATGTCAAAGACTCCTCAAAATTCTCCCTAAGTATCTTTCTTCAGACAGGCTGGAGACAGGAGACTAGGTTAGAAGTGTGTCTGGCCCGAGTGACAGTGGCTGTCATAAGCCTCAGTGCTAAAGGTATGAAGAAAAGATGGGGGAAAACCTGAAAATAATTTGCTCAGTGACTTATCCAGCATCTCAGACTGTGACAGTCTCTCAGGTGGGTGCTAAATATCGTACCTGATTTTTCCAGTTTTTTTGGTGGGGGGAGTTCAGTGACTTTCAAAGTTGTAAAACAACAGGAAAAGCGGGAAGACTTGTTCTCCTATTTTAATCTAAGAATAAAAAAAATTGTCTGAAGATAAAATTTACTTTTTTTTAAAGCCCAGTTAACAGTTCAGCTTATTATAAGCAATATCTCATAAAAGAAATGCATTTGCATTTCAAAATGCATTTTTTTTTCTTCTCCCACTTTTAAGATATATCTACCATACTTACCCTGTAAATGTAATTACCTTAAAAAAATTGCATATTGCTATATTTGTGCGCTTACCTCAATATGAACTGGACATAAATCACGAATTTTAAAAGTCCTAAAAATTAACTGGTTTTCCATTTTCATGCAAAACTGTAAAAATTCTTAATTTTGTACATGTTGTACATAAGGTCTGTAATTGCTTTTAAAAAAGGCATAAATGTACCAATTTTGTTTAGTAATAAATATAAAACTACTAGAGGAAAAGTACATTTATTTGAAAACCAACATTTACTATGGACACCACCTTTCTTTGGGAACATAAAAGAGTAAAAACCTGATGATTAATATCCATGTAAGTCTAGATGTTCAAATCATAAATAAATGGCAGATTCAAGCCGCACAAAAAATTCCACTGATTTCTGTTACCATCAGATATACCATGCTTACAGAAACACTCTCCAATAGTGATACAATTATAATAATACAGATTAGCTCCTGCGGCCTGTCCTTTCTATACTGTCATCAGTGGTTGCAAAGAATGGACACTTGATACAATAAAAAAAGCTTCCAGAAAACTGAGCAAAAATCCTGCCGCCCCACAAACAACTTAACAAGAACCCCTTGACAGAGCTCAATATGTTTTTCTGCCACCTAGTATCTACTTTCTTGAACTTGAACAAATGTATTCATGGAGCCTTCTTAAAGTTCACAGATCTAGAGCCGAAATTCTGCAGATCTCTCTGTATTGAAGGCATCTGGGGAAGCAAGGTGACTGTGCTTGGAATTTCCATCTGATTCTTTCCTGACCTACAGAAGCACAATGAAAAAAAACAAGTCTCTATCTGAACAAGATTTAGAGCAAGAAAACAAAGCCCTTTTAATTCTGATTTTAGTCAGCATCGTCACTTCTCTGATTTGTTTTGAACTAATTGCCTAGGTGTCCTGGTTTCGGCTGGGATAGAGTTAATTTTCTTCCTAGCAGCAGGCATAGTGCTGTGTTTTGGATTTAGTAGGAGAAGAATGTTGATAACATGCTGATGTTTTTAGTTGTTGCTGAGTACTGCTTATGCTAGTCAAGGACTTTTTCAGCTTCCCATGCTCTGCCAGGCGCACAAGAAACTGGGAGGGGGCACAGCCAGAATAGTTGATCCAAACTGACCAAAGGGCTATTCCATACCATATGACGTCATGCTCAGTATATAAACTCGGGGGGGTTGGCCGGGGAGCAGCGACCGCTGCTCGGGAACTGTCTGGGTATCGGTTGTCGGGTGGTGAGCAATTGCATTGTGCATCACTTGCTTTGTATATTATTATTACTGTTATTATTATTATATTGTTGTTATTATTATTTTACTTTATTTTATTTTAATTATTAAACTATTCTTATCTCAACCCAGGAGTGTTTCTCACTCTTACTCCTCCGATTCTCTCCCCCATCCCATCGGGGTAGGGGGAGTGAGCGAGCGGCTGCGTGGTACTGAGTTGCTGGCTGGGACTAAACCACGACAGTCCTTTTTGGCGCCCAACGTGGGGCACGAAGGGTTTGAGATAAGAACAGATTAACTAGAGTGTATTAAGGAGTCTGTTAACAGTTGCCGGTCATGATATTAGTTCATCTGATCTGTACCATGTTCTTTTCTTGGCTGTGCATGTTAAAGCTTGGTGTTGGTCTGTGCATTGCGCTATGCTCTGTAGTGATTAAGGATGTTTTGATTGGGAGGTTCCTTATCAAAATCCTGACCTTGAGCATGGTTTTGTATCTGGGTTTTATACACAAGTCATTACTGTACTTCGGGTACCACCTCATGGAGAGAGTTAGCAATTATACCTTTCCCTCGGAGACGTCTGTTGTGGAGGAACTACAGAATGGCACCTTCATTACCTTATTCTATAATGCTTCCTCCCTCATTACAGAAAGTTTTCAGTATTTTGAACATCCCTGGGCAGTTAAGATACTTCTATTGATACTTCTTGGGAATATTGTTTTGGTTTTGACAAAGGTTAGTAAGCAATTTAAGAATATCATCCAGAGATCTGCCCCAAGGCTGGAGAGTTATGAGTGGCAGGGTGTGTGGGATCGTATGCGCAAGTACCTAGGGCAGTGGGGACCTCCAGTGTTTTGGAACTTCACCCCTGAACAAGTGCAGAATCCTGAAGAACTAGTAAAGTATTTGGAAGAAGTATGTTCTCACCCTGGCAACTCCAAAGAGACACAACTCATTGCAACATGCTGGGGACTGGCTCATGCTTATAGAGCCCTGTTCAACACTATTCAGTACCCTCAAGGGAAAGAGAGGGTCTCTGGATCTGATGACAAAACAACAGGCACTGTGGCTACTCCAACCACAGCCATGAGCACTGTGGCTACTCCAACCACAGCCACAAGCACTGCAGCTACTCCAACACCCACCACAGGCACTGCGGCTACTCCAACCCCAGTGGCAGGCACTGCGGCTAAACCAGAGAACCAACCTGCGCCGGTATCAGTTGCCCCTATACAGAAGAAAAAATACACAAGGAAATCAGTTCGTTTAGTAAGGGATGAAGATGAACCAGGGCCATCACGAGAACCAGAGGAGGAAGAACCCATAAATGAGATGGTGACCACCCGATCCCTATCCCTGAGTGAGCTGCGAGATATGCGAAAAGATTTTGGTCGTCATCCAGGCGAGCACATCATCACCTGGCTGCTCCGATGCTGGGATAACGGGGCCAGTAGCCTGGATTTAGAGGGTAGGGAAGCCAAGCAGCTGGGATCCCTTTCCAGGGAAGGGGGCATTGACAAAGCAATTGGAAAAGGGGCAAAACCGCTCAGCCTCTGGAGGCGACTTCTGTCAAGCGTGAAGGAAAGGTATCCCTTCAAGGAGGATGTTTTATACCGCCCAAGCAAATGGACCACCGTAGAGAAGGGTATCCAGTACCTGAGGGAATTAGGCGTGCTGGAGGTGATTTACAGTGACCTGAATGATGAGCAGTTAACCAAAGACCCAGATGAAGTCAGGTGCACACAATCCATGTGGCGGAAGGTGGTACGGAGCGCACCAGCATCGTATTCCAACTCGTTGGCAATACTAGCCTGGAAAGACGACGAGGCACCAACGGTGGATGAAGTGGCTAGACAACTCCGGGACTACGAAGAAAAGCTCTCTTCCTCCCTACGGGCCTGTGTCTCGGCTGTGGAAAAACTGTCTGAAAAAATATGCCAAGAGTTCCAACAACTCAGAGAGGATCTGTCCTACTCCCCACCTGCACGGACCAGTGTCTCAGCCATTAGGAGTCAACGTCCCTATGCTCAAGAGAGAGGATATAGAGGATACACACCACGGGGCACCCTGTGGTTTTACCTGCGTGATTATGGAGAGGACATGAGAAAGTGGGATGGAAAACCCACCTCAACCTTAGAGGCACGGGTGCGTGAGTTGCAAGGAAAAACTATTAGGAAAGGCGGTTCTCCCAGGAAGATTGCAGCTCCAGTTTCCAGTGAGCAGTTCCCCAGACAGAGTAAGAGGGCTAATTTTACTTCCGACCTTGATCAGGGGACTTTTGATTCACATTTACAGGAAGTGAACAGCGAATACTGTGACCAGTGTTAGAGGGGCCCTGCCTCCAGCCAGGTGGAGGAAAGGGACAACCGGGTTTACTGGACTGTGTGGATTCGATGGCCTGGAACGTCAGACCCACAGGAGTATAAGGCTCTAGTGGACACTGGTGCACAGTGCACGCTAATGCCATCAAACTATAGAGGGGCAGAACCCATTTGTATTTCTGGAGTGACAGGGGGATCCCAACAGCTAACTGTACTGGAAGCTGAAGTGAGCCTAACTGGGAATGAGTGGCAAAAGCACCCCATTGTGACTGGCCCAGATGCTCCGTGCATCCTTGGCATAGACTACCTCAGGAGAGGGTATTTCAAGGACCCAAAAGGGTACCGGTGGGCTTTTGGTATAGCTGCTTTGGAGACAGAGGAAATTAAACAGTTGTCCACCTTGCCCGGTCTCTCAGAGGACCCTTCGATTGTAGGGTTGCTGAAGGTTGAGGAACAACAGGTGCCAATTGCTACCACAACTGTGCACAGGCGGCAATATCGCACCAACCGAGACTCCCTGATTCCCATCCATAACCTGATTCGTCGACTGGAGAGCCAGGGAGTGATCAGCAAGACTCGCTCACCCTTTAACAGTCCCATATGGCCAGTGCGAAAGTCTAATGGGGAGTGGAGACTAACAGTGGACTATCGTGGCCTGAATGAAGTTACACCGCCGCTGAGTGCTGCCGTGCCAGACATGCTAGAACTTCAATATGAACTGGAGTCAAAGGCAGCTAAGTGGTATGCCACAATTGATATTGCTAATGCATTTTTCTCCATCCCTTTGGCAGCAGAGTGCAGACCCCAGTTTGCTTTTACCTGGAGGGGTGTTCAGTACACCTGGAACCGACTGCCCCAGGGGTGGAAGCACAGCCCCACCATTTGCCATGGACTGATCCAGACAGCACTGGAACAGGGTGAAGCTCCAGAACATCTGCAGTACATTGATGACATCATTGTGTGGGGCAACACAGCAGAAGACGTTTTTGAGAAGGGAAAGAAAATAGTCCAAATCCTTCTGAAGGCTGGTTTTGCCATAAAACAGAGTAAGGTCAAGGGGCCTGCACAAGAGATCCAGTTTTTAGGAATAAAATGGCAAGATGGACGTCGTCAGATCCCAATGGATGTGATCAACAAAATAACAGCTATGTCCCCACCAACTAGCAAAAAGGAAACACAAGCTTTCTTAGGCGTTGTGGGGTTTTGGAGAATGCATATTCCAAATTACAGCCAGATCGTAAGCCCTCTCTATCAAGTGACCCGGAAGAAGAACGAATTCAAATGGGGCCCTGAGCAACAACAAGCCTTTGAACAAATTAAACGTGAGATAGTTCATGCAGTAGCCCTTGGGCCAGTCCGGGCAGGGCAGGATATTAAAAATGTGCTCTACACTGCAGCCGGGGAGAATGGCCCTACCTGGAGCCTCTGGCAGAAAGCACCAGGGGAGACTCGAGGTCGACCCCTAGGGTTTTGGAGTCGGGGATACAGAGGATCCGAAGCCCGCTATACTCCAACTGAGAAAGAGATACTGGCAGCATATGAAGGGGTTCGAGCTGCTTCAGAAGTGGTTGGTACTGAAGCACAGCTCCTGCTGGCACCCCGACTGCCGGTGTTGGGCTGGATGTTCAAAGGGAGGGTCCCCTCTACACATCATGCAACTGATGCTACATGGAGTAAGTGGGTTGCATTGATTACACAACGGGCTCGAATAGGAAACCCCAGTCGCCCAGGAATCTTGGAAGTGATCATGGACTGGCCAGAAGGAAAAAACCTTAGAATATCGCCAGAGGAGGAGGTGACACGTGCTGAAGAGGCCCCACTGTATAATAAATTGCCAGAAAATGAAAAGCAATATGCCCTGTTCACTGATGGGTCCTGTCGTCTTGTGGGAAAGCATCGGAGGTGGAAAGCTGCTGTATGGAGTCCCATACGACAAGTCGCAGAAACTGCTGAAGGAGAAGGGGAGTCGAGTCAGTTTGCAGAGGTGAAAGCCATCCAGCTGGCTTTAGATATTGCTGAAAGAGAAAAGTGGCCAGTCCTTTATCTCTGTACTGACTCATGGATGGTGGCAAATGCCCTGTGGGGGTGGCTGCAGCAATGGAAGCAGAGCAACTGGCAGCGCAGAGGCAAACCAATATGGGCTGCCGCATTGTGGCAAGATATTGCTGCCCGGGTAGAGAACCTGGTTGTAAAAGTTCGTCATGTAGATGCTCATGTACCTAAGAGTCGGGCCACTGAAGAACATCAAAACAACCAGCAAGTAGATCAGGCTGCTAAGATTGAAGTGGCTCAGGTGGATTTGGACTGGCAACATAAGGGTGAATTATTTATAGCTCGGTGGGCCCATGACGCCTCAGGCCATCAAGGAAGGGATGCAACGTATAAATGGGCTCGTGATCGAGGGGTGGACTTAACTATGGACAGTATTGCACAGGTTATTCATGAGTGTGAAACATGCGCTGCAATCAAGCAAGCCAAGCAGTTCAAGCCCCTTGGGTATAGTGAACGATGGCTGAAATATAAATATGGGGAGGCCTGGCAGATTGATTACATCACGCTCCCACAGACCCGCCAGGGCAAGCGCTATGTGCTCACCATGGTGGAAGCAACCACTGGGTGGTTGGAAACATATCCCGTGCCCCATGCCACCGCCCGGAACACCATCCTGGGCCTTGAAAAGCAAGTCCTGTGGCGACATGGCACCCCAGAAAGAATTGAGTCAGACAACGGGACTCATTTCCGAAACAACCTCATAGACACCTGGGCCAAAGAGCACGGCATTGAGTGGGTGTATCACATCCCTTACCATGCACCAGCCTCCGGGAAGATTGAGCGATACAATGGATTGTTAAAGACTACCCTGAGAGCAATGGGTGGTGGGACGTTTAAACATTGGGATACGCATTTAGCAAAAGCCACCTGGTTAGTCAACACCAGGGGATCTGCCAATCGAGCTGGCCCTGCCCAATCAAAACTTTTACGTACTGTAGAAGGAGATAAAGTTCCTGTAGTGCACATGAAAAACATGCTGGGGAAGACAGTCTGGATTACGTCCCCCTCTGGCAAAGGCAAACCCATTCGTGGGATTGCTTTTGCTCAAGGACCTGGGTGCACTTGGTGGGTGATGCGAAAGGATGGGGAAGCCCAATGTGTACCTCAAGGGAATTTGATTTTGGGTGAAAATAGCTAATGAACTGAATTGTATAATATTAATTGCTTTATAATACTGTATGTTATCTCTTAACTATATGTTATCTCTTAACTGCATGTTAATATAATAATATAGTAGGTTAATATTAAGTATATAATACTGTATATTATGATTGCTATATGCTGCATCAATGGTATTGCAGTAAGAATTGCCCAGCTTAATGAAAATGAACTTTGATGAAACCATTTTGGAATGAGAACTGACTTCAGCATGCAACAGTCCAACACTGCACACCACCTCTCCTGCTCTGAAAGACTGTGATGACAGATGGAACCCAAAGTCATGGGCTAAATGAACTCAATGGACATTTTAGAGGGATGGGCCATAGACGAAGGGAATGATATCTGTGTGTATATCAAGATAGGGAAAGTGGTGGTGATTAATTGGAACACATTGGAAAGGGGAGGGCCTGTGCATGACTTAGATGGTATAGAATAAGGGGTGGATACTGTCCTGGTTTCGGCTGGGATAGAGTTAATTTTCTTCCTAGCAGCAGGCATAGTGCTGTGTTTTGGATTTAGTAGGAGAAGAATGTTGATAACATGCTGATGTTTTTAGTTGTTGCTGAGTACTGCTTATGCTAGTCAAGGACTTTTTCAGCTTCCCATGCTCTGCCAGGCGCACAAGAAACTGGGAGGGGGCACAGCCAGAATAGTTGATCCAAACTGACCAAAGGGCTATTCCATACCATATGACGTCATGCTCAGTATATAAACTCGGGGGGGTTGGCCGGGGAGCAGCGACCGCTGCTCGGGAACTGTCTGGGTATCGGTTGTCGGGTGGTGAGCAATTGCATTGTGCATCACTTGCTTTGTATATTATTATTACTGTTATTATTATTATATTGTTGTTATTATTATTTTACTTTATTTTATTTTAATTATTAAACTATTCTTATCTCAACCCAGGAGTGTTTCTCACTCTTACTCCTCCGATTCTCTCCCCCATCCCATCGGGGTAGGGGGAGTGAGCGAGCGGCTGCGTGGTACTGAGTTGCTGGCTGGGACTAAACCACGACACTAGGTCAAAATACCATCACTTCCTAAGACAAAGATTTCACTTGAAATTCCAAGCTGGAACCCACTAATGGAAAAATGGGAATAAATATTAAAAATCCTTTAAGTTTTACCTTCTAAGGATTGGAGTTGTAGGCTATATTGACCGAGAATGTTTAGAATTCAGTGTTACTTGGATGGATTATGTTAGGAAGAGAATGGAAAAGATAATGAAAACTTACTGTATACCTGTTGAGTTACAGCATTCAACATTTACTATCAAGTCTTTCAGCACAGTGTGCAAGATGCGTCCTTTCACCAGTAACAGAGACATGAAAGAGAATCTCAACAGCTTTAAGCTGACTAGTTGATGTACTTGGATTTTTTAAATTAATGCAATTTTCAATTTTTGCAGTCCTTTCCCCCAAGATGAGCAGAAATAGAACACGGGAATGCTTGCACAACCAGGAGCTCCCTCCTTCCCATCCTCTGGACAACACACAAAGTGAACTTTGAGCTCAACTTTCTAACACTGTTTTCTCCTTTCTTTTCCAAGACTACCAATTTAGAAGCTTGCAAGTAATGCATATAGAATGGCATTATATTTTACCACTTTTTCAGTTTGGAAAGACAAATATTTTCAGGGTAGGCCTGGTTCCTTTGTCTCAGAGAAAAGGGTGGTCAGACTGCAGCTAAATGAGACAATGCCTAACAATGCAATTCTCAGTGAGGTGGCATAAAGAAACAGCTGCCTTCTGCTAACCCATCCCAGTTCTTTCTTCCTTCACCATTCATCTTACTTCCAGTCTTTCTCTACCAACCGCCTTAATCTTTCCAAAGTTTTGTTCCCTCTCCTTTTTGAAAGTCACTCCATTGCTCCTTCTAAATCTTCTCTCCAGTCCTCCAACTACTTTTCCCTGCCTTGCTCTATTTATTCAAGTGTTGCACGCTGAGGATCAACAGGACCTCTGTACACGTAATTGTAATTTTAAACAAAGACTTTCCGAATAAAAGCATTAGAAAAGTTTAACAAGTGACAAAGTCAACTGATACTCAAGTCAGTCTCCTCTAACTTCAGCACTAGCTCCAACACAATCCTCAGAACCAGAGAATGAATACTAGTTTTCATACCTTAGAAACAGCTGCTATTCAGAAAGATGAAAGCAAGGCAGCATTTCAAGGGTAGGTTTATACTCACACAGACACCTCACCCCCTCATCCTGGTCCTCAGTGGTTCAATCGACCATACCTGAATGTACATTATGTCAATAAAATTCTACATATATCATCGATTTTATCTATTTCATGCATGCAATGAAAAAGAAGCTTAAAAAAATGGGGGAAGGGGTGACTGAGAAAAGTAATTCTCATTCCAACCTGAGGAAACTTTAGACAAATTTGCCTTTGATAATCGACTGAACAAGCTGCACTGCAAGCATCAAGGGATGGTGCAGGGATATCTAGCAGGTGCTGTAGTTTATCACAAAACCGTCTAAAATAATTGGAAGTGACAACCAGCACTACCACAAATGATTTATTAGTCTTTCACTCAGCTTTTCAGCTTCCTCAGGGCCAGAATAAATAATTTACCAACTCTGTATCTTCCAATCATTAATTCTTCCCTGTGCATCCAAACTACATTTAACTCTGCTGGGTTCAGTGGAATTAAAAACACAATATGAAGACTTTTTCCCCCCCAAGTACATTATTATCTGACTATCTAAAAGTAAAATTGTCAATCAAAATTTATATCGGTGAAAGAAGGATTAGAGCTAGCAACTAACGTTGAGTTACAAAATATCTGCAGAATAAAGTGAAAGTTAAACTGAAGAGATATCAACAATGAAATGCTCTCAGGGGGTCAGGTGAGTTCTAAAGATGTAAAGTACTGATAGTGTCTGAAGATATTGATTAGCATTGTTTTTCTGATCCATAAACTAACATTAGTTACACACAAATGTCTTACATATCCCACATGGTAAATGCAGATGGAAACACTAGACTGGAAACATTCAGAAAATAAACGAAAAAGGAGATGTGGGCAAAATGGAAGGATTGAGCATGAACAGAATGATTCTGTAAAAAGGCAATACTTTTTGAGGAAATACATTAAAGATACAAGATTTACTAACGCCCTTGTGTTCATACCACAAAAAGGAATAAAAAAAGAGTATTATATGAGGCAGAATTAGAAACTAGGAGTATAAAATGGCATAAAACCGAAGTACACTTTCAAATTTAAAACAGAATATATAAGGTACCATATTCCTATTAATTATGTAGAGAAAACACAGAGAAAACAAAATCACACCCTAAATCCATTTTTGATGTAAGCTAGTCTTGTCTCATTAAATCAGCATCTATGATTAAAACCAAGATCATTTTTGGTACATAATGTATTGCATTGTTAGAGCAGCATCTGTTTGTTGCACAGCAACACATTTTTCAGCTTTAAGAAACTCATAAGAAGAAACAATCCAGACTTTGAAGATATAAAAATATTTTTACTTCCAAAAGCATTTTGTACTAAAGGGGTTAATAACATTAATGTGCTAATATTTTGCATTCCAAGAAGAGGCTTCAAGCTGTTGGAAACATACAGAAGAAGAATTTCATGGTACTAACAGCTTTCTTCCAGTCCTATGGGACTGAGACAACTCAAACTTTAAGTGCTTAGAAGAAAAGCTCTGTAAAGCTATGAAGGCTAATCAATAGGGCTTTCACCAAATGATAATACAGTCTGAAATGAAATAAATTGGCCATAACAAAAATGCCTTACCCTTTTTCTCATCATTAATCTCAATAGAGGAAAATACAGTATGAAATACAAGTCCAAAATAGCTGACATAGAAATGTTTTCACAGTACATTAAAAAATACAAAAAATTTTCACAAATACAGGAAATTTAAGATTATTTATTTGAAAGTAATTAATTACCCTAGGTATTTCTCAAACATCAATTATTCTTTTCAGTAAGACTGTAAAATCTGTATCCCAATTTACTGTACAGCAGGGTACAGTTTTCATTTTTCATTTCACTTTTTTCATTTAAAACACAGATCATCTGCTGCAACCAACCAAGCACAAGCTGAACTCAGTCTCCCAAAATTTTCCAGAGAATGACACTGTTACAAGGTCTGAGTACTTTTATCAATATGACAATACTGTAAATAAAACAAAACTTGGAGAAACTAAATCACAGGCAAAGTATTGATACCTATGCTTTCCCCAGCAGCTGGGCCAAAAAAGCCTTCAAAGAACTTAGGTCTTAGTAGACAGAGGGAACATACTTTGGGAAGCCTACCAAAGATAAAAATATACTTCATCCCAGCATCAGATCACTGAGCCAAAAGTCATTTGCCCTTGGAGTCAGTTATTTAGATTCATAAGAAAGTACTTACGGTGCTCAAATTAAAAAAAAATATATATGTTGCCTGTTGCTCATACAACCTGGACATGGGCCCTATAAATAGAGATCCAGGAAGCTGTTTTGTCATTTAACTTTTGATGCCAACTTATTATGGCATCTTTATTGAACAAGTGAATGGACTTTTTGACTTGGAGAAAAATGGATTTGGACACCAATTCCCTTAATAAGAGTCTTGAATACAAGCATACAATGAAGTTTTATTGCTGTACAGATTTCCTTATAGGTTCAAAAAGAAAAAAAAAAAAACAAAACACCAAAACCTACAAACAACCAAAAAAACCCCCACCACAAAAAACTGTGTGTCCAGACTTCACTCCTTGAGTTTGCTCATACTCTTATGCAAAAGCGTTCCAAAGTGATAGCTGGTCACAGAAAATAATGGGCTAACACAGAGGTTGAAACAATTTTGGTAAGAAAACAGGACTCAATACTTGATCTCTTTCTGATTAAAATGCAATTATAGCTATTGATATAATTAGAAACTTCCCAAATGACCTCTCTCACATATAAATGATTTAGTAATGTTTTAAGTATGTAGACTCACTTAGGCTTTCTTCAAAGGTTAAATAAAAAGTGTGATTGAGATTAGAAAACGGGGGTGAGAAATATCAAGCCCAAGGAGGAGAGTAAATCAGCCTTAATTTATCCAATTAGAAAGTTTCCCTGAAATCTTCACTGCCTCTATAAGAATACAAAGGAAGTGTATGAGAAATTCTCATACGCGGTTCTCAGTATATAAGAAACTAACTGCATTTCTTCATGCTCCTATCAGTTCTGGGTCTATCTATAGTCAATAATGTCTCTTTATAAGAAATGTCCCTAAGGGAGTACTGGGTAAATTTATAATTGTATTTATCCCAAAAGAAGAATCATGTTGGCAAATGTCAGTTTTGACAAAACATCCTCACCTAAGGCATAGGTTCACAGATTTTCTCACTCTCAGTCACTCTTGGTGTGATTTTTCACCTCCAGCGATCTAGTTTCCTTTCCTCACATTTTTTCATCACAGCTATTTGTACATTCTGACAAAACCTTTAGATGAAGAAGAAGAAAGGAACACTCAGCTTTATCTGCATTTACCATTCAGTAAATCTGTCATCTCCACTTTACCAAAAGGAAGTGAGGCTGAGGAGGGCCAAGAGTGCACATGGAAGTGAATCAGGAACCAAACTTGTCATCTCCCGATTCTCACAGCAACACTCTCCGAGGTATACAAATCAACAACACATCCATCATTACCATTTTGGCAGAAAGCACAGGTTCAGCCTCCAAGACCCTCTAGAGCTGCATTTTATCCTGAGCTACCAAAGACCTTTTTCTGTCCACCACCAATAAAAAACCAGCAACCAGAGCTAACTACACAGTATGCAAGGTAAGCCAAAGTTATGAATCCTGCTAGGTACATTTCTGAATAGGAACCTTAAACAAGAAATTTTCAATAGACTACAACAAATGAGAGAGAGTTTTATTTAAGAAAATGCTCAAAGGAGTTCTTTTCCTTCCAAAACCAGTGCTTGTAAATAGTTCAATAGTTTTAAGCAAAAATACGCACTATAAAACAATGTCTGTAAAAATCCATGCAAGCTATTAAGAATCAGGTAACTTCTTGACCTAATTGAGGGTTACAAACCAAAGTCTGGACAGTCACTAGATGTTGAACTGACCTCGGAGCCATCTGAATTGTCATAAAGGCTTCAAACCACCTGAAGACTCGGGGCAGGAGGGGGAAGGGGGGAGGGGGGGGGGGGAGGAAAAAAAAAAAAAAAAAAAAAAACTAAAATCAAGCAGCTCACTCCCAGATGTTTCATCAATAAAAGTCAACCACATCAACTTAGAAATACTTGGAAAACATTGTAAAAATAGCCTATTTTCCCTGCTCCTCTTGAAGGAGGCTTTTGATTGTTTGATTTTATTTTTAGTTTTAACATGCAAGTCACTCAGCTAGTCAGCCCAGTTAAGCCAGCAATGTGTAAAAGTCTGATTTTGAAGAAAAAAAAAATTGTTATCACAGTTCTTATCTGTAGACATTCAGGTCCATCCTCCTGTAAAGTCTTTTCTTCTTTCTACACATAAGGATCATCCTCAAAGACTGAAATGGATGAAATAAATTGAGATAAGATAGGAAGTGACATTACATAAGGGAGTAAAGGAGGTTTATTATTTAGTAGCAGAAGCAGGCTTCATTCATTTTGCCCACATCTTGGGGGATATATAGTCCATCCCTGAAATAAAACAGCCATTTTTAGTATATACCAACACCAGCATATGCTATGATCTTTTCAGTACTCTGCACAAAAGTGTTGCACAAACCACTTCATTTTGCTATTTCATACAACAAATACAAGTCATAATAAGCGTTCAGTGAAAAATCATGCTCTATGTAAAGAAATGCCCAGACTTAGAGAGTAACATACACTTGTAATCAGCATAACAAAGGCAGCATGAGAGAAAGCGACTCATCTCCTAATCACGTTTTAGCTAACAGGTTGGTAGACACAACCATATGGAACAAGTAACGCCTCTTGTACTGAATGAATGGAATGCACTTCAGCTGTGTCTCTGCTGTCCTTAAATTATTAAGATTACGGGCATACTCTCTACTTCAGAACAATGTAAGGAAGTTAAGAACATTGCGACTTCGGAACCTCAAATACCATCAAACACGAGGTCTCTAGCATGCTCTAACTGTCCTACTCTAAAAATTAAAAAAAAAAAAAAAAAAGATAAATGACTAAACTTCAGTTGTAGTTCTAACAACAATATGTTTAAAAAATATAATTGCAGGTAAAAGCCTGAAAAAGACTGAATATCAGAAAATAATCAGTGACAAAAATGAAACTTTGCATCACAGGACTTTTGGCAATACTTCTGTGCGACCCCTTCCTCCTCCAGTCTTCCTTCCACATATTTAATCATCTGTTAGAAATTTTTGTGGAATTGGTTGTCAAAAAGAAATAGTGAGGATGATCGTTTTCACAGAAGCATTGTTAATAATGTATGAGGAAATGAAAAATATTTAGTTGGAATTTTCTAAGCTTTTTAGCAAAATATTCACTAATCTCTTGCTTCATACACAGTATCTGGGTAAAAATAAGATCTCTACCCCAAATTCCTTCTACCTATGCAGGCCAATGACCAATTCCTAGTATCAGACAAGACAGTAATTTTTTTTCTAACCTACTCCATATATTCTACCCCTTTTTCCTTTTGAAAAGGAACTATTTTTTCTTATATTTAACAACATAATTTATGAGTGGAACAAACCCTTGGGTAACAGTCCCTATGACTCCTCCCACATTTGCAGGCCCTGGTCCTCATGGTGGACTTCAACCATGCCAGTACCTGATTGAGGAGTAACACGGCACGGAACAAGCAATCCAGAGGTTTTCTGGAGTGCACTGACAACAACTTCATGACACAAATAATGAAAGAGCTGTCGAGGGGGAGGCTTTCTGCTGGACCTCATACTTACAAACAAGGAAGAACTGATCAGAGATATAAAAGCTGGAAGCAACCTTAGCTGCAGTGACCATGAGATGGTGGAATTGAGCATCCTGAGAAGAGGGGGGAAAAAAGCAAAAAGCGGGATCATTACCCTGGACTTCAGACTCTGACCTGTTCAGGGATCTGCTTGGAAGAATCCCACGGCAGGTGGTTGTGGAGGGAAGTGTCCAGGAAAGCTGGTTGACTGTCAAGGACATCCTCCTCCAAGCTTAAGAATGGTTCATCCCAAAAAGTGGGAAAACAAGCAAACATGGCAGAAGGCCTGACTGGATGAACAAGGAGCAGCTGGCAAAACTCAAACACAAAAAGAAAGCGTACAGGAGATGAAAGCAGGGACAAGTCACCTGAGAGGAATATAGAGACATCGTCCAAATGTGCAGGGATGGGGTTAGGAAAGCCAAAGCCCAGCTGGTGTTGAACGTGGCAAGAGATTTGAAGGGCATCAGGTACAGCAGCAGCAAGGAAGACTAGGGAATGCGTGGGCCTACTGCTGGAATGGGAACTTAGTCACAAAGGCCAAATAAAAGGCCAAGATACCCAATACCTTCTTCACCTCAGCCTTTACTGGCGAGACCAGCCTTCAGCAACCCCAGGTCCATGAAACCAGTGTCCAGGGCACAGCAGAATGGTCCAGGCGGAGTACGATCAAGTTTGGGAGTATTTAAACAAACTGGATGTACACAAGTCCAGGGGCCCTGAGGAGATGGACTCACAAGTGCTGAGGGAGCTGTCTCATCTCATTACAAGGCCACTCACAATAATCTGTGAAAGGGCACAGAGATCATGGCAGGGTCCTATGGACTTGAGGAAACCAAATGTCACTCCTGTCTTGAAGGACAGCAAGAAGGAGGATCCACAGAACTACAGGCTGGTCAGCCTCACATCAACCACCAAAAAGAATTACCCCACGTACCACACTACAGGCTGGGGGCCAAGCATCTGGAAAGCAGCTTTGCAGAAAAGGACCAGGCATTGTAGTGGACACCAAGTTGAAGATGAGCCAGCAATGTGTCCTCACAGCAAAAAAGGCCAAGACCATTAGGAAGAGTATTAGCAGGAAGTCAAGGGAGGTGATTATTCCCCTTTAGATAGCACTGGTGATTCGTTTCTGGGGTACTGAACGCAGTTCTGGGCTCCCCAGTACAAGAGAGACACAGACTTAGAGTATGTCCAGCAGAGTGCCTGAAAGATGATTAAGGGTTTGAAGCATATGAAATAGGAGCAGATGCCAAGACAGCTGGGATTATTTAGCCTTGAAAAGAGAAGGCTCAGAGGATTTTATCTATTTCTAGAAGTTTCTGATGGGAGGGAGCAAAGAAGATGGAGCCTGACTCTTCTTAGTGGTATCCAGTGAATAGACAAAAGTTAATGGATACAAATAGAAGAAATCACATTCAAAAATAAGAAAAAATTCTTTTACCATGAGGATAATCAAAGACTGGAACAGGTTGTCCAGAGCAGGTGTTAAGTCTCCATCTTTGCTGATATTCAAAACCCGACCAGACAACGTCTTGAGGAACCTGCTCTAGCTGACCCTGCTTTGAGCTGAGGGGTTGGACTAGATGACCTCCAAAGGTGCCTCTGACCTCCACTATTTTGTGATTCTCTAATTTGATTTATGGGAAACCATAAATGTTTTTGCTCAAGTTAGTTATATTCAACAGATACTTATACATCACTACTGTTAATTATACAGAAATCAGCAATGGGACCTTAAATAGCTTGTTAATGTAGGTCTTCCCAAATTACCATATTAGCGTTTCTTTTAAAGACTCTGAAAGCATCATGTGAACAAAACACTGTACTTGATAGCATGATCTTCATGAAATAACCCCACAAAAATATCTCCTTAAAATCAAAATATATGCACACACATTGACACGTATCTTGAATTCAACTAGAGCATGAGTTCTGAACACAGAGGATTTGCACATTCGTTCATGTTTGTACCAGAAGAGTACAAGAACTAGAAAGAAATCCTTTGTAGCGAAAAATTTTGGTAAATGTTGAGAACCAAAGGCTTAAAAGACAGATGAACTAATGGAGCTGTATGCAAGAAAAATTACAAGATAAAATCTGAATTTCTATACACATGTCAACTAAGCCTCATAAATAACGCATCAATTTTTGCCTCAGACAACTTTGGAACACTGAAGAAACAATGCATCACATGGAATTTACTTAAAAAAACCCCTATCATATTGACCCAAACAGCTCATTTCTTTCAGACAATACAGGGGCTTTTTTCTGCATTAGTTTTTATGGTGACTAAGAAAACTGTTTTTGAAATGATGTTGTACTTTCTGAAGAAGATCAACAAAAGTAGAAATGAGTAAATCTGAGTTAGAAGTAACCAAACATGTTATAATTTGCACTCCTGCTGTTACAACATACAGAGAGATAAACTTCAGAGACAGAAGCGATTATTACTCTGTGTGTTTTACATACCTGGCAGTAGCATCTTTTAATACTAGTCTTTTAATACTTTTAATACACCTTACCTAGGAACTGGCTCAGAGTATTGCTTCATGACTGCTGCCTTCAACTACCTTTTTCTCACTCCTTCCTTGAACTAGCACTAATGTAGACAGATCAGAAAATTAATAAAGATTAAAACTAACACAGCAAAAGTATGATGCAGGTGGCTGCTTGTGCATCCATGCAAAGTGGTGAGTACACGTAGCTAGGGAATGGCGTTTAGCAAGGCTACCTTCTTCAGTTTCTGATGTTATTCTCCCAATCAATCATCCTTACTATGTTTCAATTTATATTGTACAGCAGTATTTATTCAAACAATAATTAGTCTGGTTGTCCCAGAAATAAGATCACTGAAAAAGCACTTGGTGTTGATCTAGAAAGGGTAAAATGTTCATATTATGCATATCATTTGCATTTTCAACTTAGGCAAATTCTAGTCCCTCAGTAGTAGCCAGAGTATTTTTTTTTTTTTAAAATCACTGGCCCACATAAACTGTTTTGGAGTTGCCAAAGGAATTTTTTTTAAGACTGCAAACTGAAAGCAAGGTGAGCAGTACTTCTCAAATATAGTCACTATAAAACATGCAAAGAACCAAGAACCTCTGGCTCACTTTAATATTTGAATTTCTTACAGAAAAAAAACCCGGACTTTTGTTTTGGGGGAGGGGGGGGGGGGCTTTCTAAAAGATTTCCCATAATTTTCATTGGCAATGATTGTGAAAGCTGAGCTGTATCTCCCCCAAAATGGCAAACTTACACTTTACTGTTTTGCCTTTAACTATTATCTATATTGCCTTCCTGAGGTCAGGTTAAACCTATTGATTAAGGTTTATATCATTAATAGCCTTTTATTCTCATTTAGAGCATTTTGCCACATAATTTTTTCATACTGTTAGTTCACAGAGCAAAATATCTCCCTTTTTGTTTCTGCATATTTCTGAACTCTGCCCTGTCCCAAGCCAGCGCCAACAGCTTCACCTTGATTCTCACAAGTTAAATGACTGTAATTAACTCAGTTCAAGATCAGGATTCCAGAAAAACCACAGCTGAGATTGAGCCTTCCTTTGGAAACCAAATCTAATTTGCCCTTTTTCTATAGCTTTTTCGCCAGAAGGAGGACCCAGGGAACTACAGGCCTGTCAGCCTGACCTCGGTGCCGGGAAAGATTATGGAGAGGTTCATCTTGAGTGAACTCAACAGGCAAGTGCAGGTCAACCAGGGGATCAGGCCCAGCCAGCATGGGTTCATGAAAGGCAGGTCCTGCTTGACCAACCTGAACTCCTTTTATGACCTGGTGACCCGCCTGGTAGATGACGGAAAGGCTGTGGATATCATTTACCTGGACTTTAGCAAAGCTTTTGACACCGTCTCCCACAATATTCTCCTTGGGAAGCTGGCAGCTCATGGCTTGGACGGGCGTAGTCTTCGCTGGGTAAAAAACTGGTTGGGTGGCCGAGCCCAGAGAGTAGTTGTAAATGGAGTTAAGTCCAGTTGGCAGCCGGTCATGAGCGCTGTTCCCCAGGGCTCTGTTTTGGGGCCAGCCTTGTTTAATATCTTTATCGATGATCTGGATGAGGGGATTGAGTGCACCCTCAGTAAGTTTGCAGATGACACCAAACTGGGTGGGAGTGTCGATCTGCTCGAGGGTAGGATGGCCCTGCAGAGGGACCTGGACAGGCTGGACCGATGGGCCGAGGCCGACTGTATGAGGTTTAACAAGGCCAAGTGTCGGGTCCTGCACTTGGGTCACAACAACCCCATGCAACACTACAGGCTTGGGGAAGAGTGGCTGGAAAGCTGCCTGGCGGAAAAGGACCTGGGGGTGTTGGCAGACAGCCGGCTGAACATGAGCCAGCAGTGTGCCCAGGTGGCCAAGAAGACCAACAGCATCCTGGCTTGTATCAGGAATAGTGTGGCCAGCAGGAGCAGGGAGGTGATTGTCCCCCTGTACTCGGCACTGGTGAGGCCGCACCTGGAATACTGTGTCCAGTTTTGGGGCCCTCAATACAAGAAAGACATTGAGGTGCTGGAGCGTGTTAAGAAAAGGGCAACAAGGCTGGTGAAGGGTCTGGAGCACAGGCCTTATGAGGAGCGGCTGAGGGAACTGGGGTTGTTTAGTGTGGAGAAGAGGAGGCTGAGGGGAGACCTTATTGCTCTCTACAACTACCTGAAAGGAGGTTGTAGTGAGGTGGGTGTTGGTCTCTTCTCCCAAGTAGTTAGTGATAGGACGAGAGGAAATGGGCTTAAGCTGCGCCAGGGGAGGTTTAGGTTGGATATTAGGAAAAATTTATTCACAGAAAGGGTGGTCAAGAATTGGAACAGGCTGCCCAGAGAGGTGGTGGAGTCACCATCCCTGGAAGTGTTCAAAAAACGGGTAGATGTGGCACTTTGGGACATGGTTTCATCTAGTCTACCCTTGATTGGCTTAGAGTAGACGTGGTAGTGCAGGTTAATGGTTGGACTGGATGATTTTAAAGGTCTTTTCCAACCCAAATGATTCTATGATTCTATAGTGCTGACATATGCCTTAAAGCAAGACAACCAGAACAGTCCTATGCTCAACATGACCCAGGAATTTTAAGAATCACCTTTTTTAATTTACAGAAAGAGTGAGTCAGAAAAGAAAAAGGGAAAAGATCTTTCAAAAACAGCTGTAGCATGTAAAAGAAATTAGCATGAGTGACTGCAGGGAAAATAGTGGCAACAGGCTTTGAAGAAATCTGGCTTGGGTCACTGTGGGGAAAAAAAAAAAAAACCAAAAAAACAGAAGCAGATGCTAGGCTGGCTAGCCCAGGTCACTTCAGGGAGAACAACAGCTGGTTATGTGAGTCTTGCCTGGGACACAGAATTGGTGCTTAACTCTATGGAGCAATTCTTTTAAAACATGCTTGATGATTTTAGTATGGGAGAAAAGCCGAAAACCAGATGGATTTTTTTTGTAGGTGGAGCTATGACAAATTAAGCCGTTTATTTAGAAACAATACTTGGTTTTATTCTCTTTTATGTGTAGTTGTACACACAAGAAAAAGAGTACAAATGTTGACTGGCTACACAGATCCACATTTGAAATAGAAATAAGAGTTTCTGAAGTGCTCTACCAAGTTATCAATATTTTAACAGCTCTTAAAAGCTGTTTTATAGTAGTGCAGATACACTCAGGACCATAGGGTCTACATTCACTCCCTATTAACCGTAGTATATTTTAAGACACTTTATTTTCACATTCATATGGGGGTCAGAAGAGAGAGTGTCCTCTGATCATCATATCCACAATCACTTTTAGCTGAGAGTTAAAGAACTCCTTTTTATAACCCATGAACCAATGTTCGACTCAATGTAGAGAGCTGTTGTTCATCCATCCAAGGCTTTTATTAAAACCTCTACCATCATAGCTTCTGGATTATGTTACAGAAAACTGAACTCACATTACAGATCCTGGTAAGCAGAAGAGAGTTTTTAAAGTGAATTTTTCTATGATTGCCCAGCTCCCCATTTCATGACTCATGCATTCCTTCCAATCATATTATTCATCACTGCTTTTCATGAAGGCAAGAAATTATAAATGATTACCATCTTGATTTGTCTGAGCACAGAAAAAAATATCTTTAGAATCAATGGACAACTCTACTCAATAGATCAGCTACTTATTCAAAATATGTTTCACTAAAAATGCAGAATATGCCTTCAGATGTGCCCACAGTTTTACTAATTGTTCTAAGAATGTATTGCATGCACATGCATACAATAAAATCTCTCTCTAAGAAAGAGTCTTAAGAGTAGTACTGTAGATTTTAGATGATTAAAGAGAAACAAAAGATATTTTTTCAGGTTGTTACCAAAATATACTTCTCACTCCCACATTAATTTTACATTTGCTCTCAGGTAGTGCAGGTATTTATTAAGAACAAGTAGGCATAGCAAGGCAAATAGAACTCTATATAAATTGTGAATGAAAATGTTAAGAAAATTATCTTTTGAACCAATTAAAGAAGAGAGAGCTTAGACATACCATGGCAAGGAGTTGCATAGTACAGAAACAAAACCAGTTCTGTACAGAAACAGAAAAAAGTAAATTTATCTAGTCAAAGAATTGCAACAGTTTCATTTGTTGGCTGCAAATTAGGAGAAATTTCAAAGAATAGCTTATACATCAAGTTTCTAGATTACTTATACACACTAACTATACCTACAACAATAGATATTATAATTCCAAAGGAATTACTTCTTGTTTACCTGAATCCACAGATCATACAAATTTCATGGTAAAGCTTATGGTACAAAAGATAAGTTTTGCAGTACTAATCTAAAACCCCCCACCTTTTTTATCAAACATTAGAATCAACATAAATATGATAAAATGGGACGATCCCAGATGCCTAGGGTCTTTGAAAACTCTGGTCAACTGAAACATGGCAGTTACACACATGCACGCACACACACAAGAAACAGTATAAACAACAGCCAAAGAAGGGAGAATAACAAAGCTCTTCACATTTGGTATTTTTGCTGTTTTCACAACCACTATAAGGGATGTTTCTAATGTTTGTTGATCTTCACAACAGAGTAAGGAACATTAAATCCAGTTATAACCCATATGTCAAATGCAAGAGCCTGGGATAAAGAAAATAGTCTAAAATTAGCGCTTACTAAATATAATGCGGTAAGAGAATATATTCATCAACTTCAGTGCCACTATGAGCTTGTCGTAAGTTACGCTCAAATGTTTACAAGATCAGAATTACAGCTGAAAGGAAAAACATGTTTCACTAGAGACAAGTCGCCTAGACAAGACTAGGCTCAGCCTTCCTCACTGAACTTCTTGCATCTTCACTGTATTGCTGACAAAATATTAGAGGCTCTTTCTGGTAGGTATCTTAACATATATGGCAAGTTATTGTACCTACACGTGGTAGGATAGAGTATGCTGGTGGTATTCCATGACAGTGCTGACTTCATGCAAATAAGGGGACGTTACACTAACAAAATTGATTTTTAGCTTCTCTCAGCACTGGAGGCAGAATGAAGAAGTATGCATGAACAAGACTAAGCTATTCTGACTACCACTTTGCTAGTACGTTGCATCTGTAGATGTGTATTGCTAGCATAAGCAAGCTGGCAAAGTGCTCCTGATGTAGATTTGACCTAAATCATTAAAACATATTTCACTGAGAAGGAGAATAATCAAAAACTTTCTAGATTTGAGGTAGATAAACTCAATTAACTACATTTCTGAAGCTGCTGGTCATCTTCTTTTAGGTGCTACTCATTTCCCACAGTTAACATGCATTCAAAAAAACGCACAAAATACTGCTTGAAGTTTATATAGTATTCACTACCATTACTGAAATATAAATAGTTACTGTAATTCTCATGAGGATTTTTTTCACTGCCTGCAAAATAGGAGGCATTTCCTCTCCAGGAAAGGTCATCATGATATGTGGCCAGTTTATGTCAAGTGACTTTGTGAAAACAATATAGAAAAAATGAGAAGGGGAGATATTGTAAAATCAAAAAATATTAGATTGCAGTTTATACTATGAACAGCTGAGAACCCATGTTTTGCATAAAAATATAAAACAATGAAAACAGTGCAAATAGAACAGAAAAGATACATGTGTGCAGCTAGTACTGAAGTTGCTTACTGTTAAAAGGCTTTCACCGAACAGGCTGTTGGGGTTCAACATTCAAGTTAAAATTCACAACTTATTATGTGAATGTTTAACCATGCAGCCATAATATCTTCTAATGTTCTTTCAGATAAAAAAGTAAGATCTTTCATACAGTGAAAGATATCTATATAAATGTACAAATATGTTGTTGTAAGGAGAAGCGTATTTTAATAATATAACAGTATGATTCAACTCTGCTATTGCTTTCAGATGTCCAACACAAAAGACCCTGTGCTTCTCAATGTTGTTACCAACATTACACCCCTAAGTTCCTATCATCACACTATTGCTTCCCATGGTTATACTATTTCCTCTCAAATTCACATCTTTCTACAGCTCCTGTCTCTCTATGGGATCCTTAGTTCAAGTCGAGAACAACTGCTTACCCCTTTTTGACCATGCTATAGAGTGCAATCCCGGACCTAGCATGGTAACATCTTGCTGGCTGTACCTTTTTCCTCTTGCAGCCATCCTCCTTCTAGGCAGTGCTGCAAAGATTTTTCTGTGAAACATACAGAATTTCTACTAGCTCGAGGTTTTCTGTTTGGCTGGGTTTTTTAGCTGAGGTCTTACTACAATCCATATTTTACATGAACTTATATTTTAAATAATGTTTGCATCATTTCTTTTAAAAATATCTTGCTTTCACCACTGTCAGCTCTGATCAATGCTACATCCTTTAACACAGACTTCCAAAACACATTGCAAAGCAGCTTCCCTACAAAGTATAAGAGAACTTGAATATTCGTTTTACAGAGCCAATGTACGTGTTTGGTTACAAATACTGGAGTATTTCTCTAGTATTTCCTTCAAAGGACTTTTTTTAATACTTGTAAAGTTTGATTTGAGAGACTGCTGATCCCTATTCTGTAAAGCAAACTAGCGTCATTAGGGTGACAAAATCAAGTCTTATTGTGGCAAGAAGAAACATCATTTAGTGTCAACAACACACTGCTATTGATTTGAACTCCTCCTTGCCTCACGGGTGAAATAACAAGCTCCTACACACAGACTTTCCAAGCATACCAATAGAGGAGAGAGGCAAGAAAAATACTAAAAATGGCTGTATTAAAGATACAACAGGAAATACATGACTCATGAGATGTAAATTCTTTTATCTGTATGGAATAAATTGAAGAAGAGCTTAATATGGCTTCTGCAATTTCTATGGAGTTAGATTAGAACAGAAATACACCTACCAATAATACACCAGATTTAGGCTACCCAACCAGCATCTCCTGTTCCGCACCCTGTGTGAAACAAGCTAGCTTCATTTTTATTATCTAATACGTGACTATTCACATTTTTAAAATGACACCTTATTTTAGCATCCTGGTTGGACATTTCAGTGTAAGATGGGGAACTGACTGAGCATCCAGCGTAAATTATCCTTTCACATTACTGGCAGGATCTCCTTAAAACAGAGCTAAGAAACAGTCTGTCAACATGGATAGGTTCATTCTTTTTCTATTTCTGAACAACAGACTGCAATTTTCAGAGAAAAATCCCTATCTTTCTTCTTAATAAGATACAAAAAAGAATAAAACCATAGTTAGTCATGCAACATCAATATAAATACCACTTTGCACATTAATAGTTCTTTTTCTAGCACTTAAATTTATGCCTTTAAGCAAATTTGCAAACTAAAAAAAAAATGCAGTGAGATGAAATACTACTTATGTTGTCTAAGCGCACCCAAAATTTAAGCTAATTTCAAAGACTTGTAGCACCAAAGTTAGTATGCTGGAATTCCACAGTCCGTCTCTTAAAATGTGAACAAAGTAATACATTAGGCATAAAAAATTATTTCAAGATAACCTCTTTTTAAAAATACTAAAGTGTAGGGAACAAAGCTATTTTCATACCACATCCAGAAAACGGATGAGGTGTGAAAGAAATCTCTTGTTTAATGTGACCTTTGGCTGTACTTTCACTTGTCATCATTATGAAGTAGCTACTTTCAGTGCCAACACATAAGCTGCGTTATATTACCCTATAACAGTAGTAGCACATCTTTCAGGAAGTGTTTCATACTCCGAGAAACTGGTGGCAGAATGCATTGACAGCACTTACCTTTGTAACGGTTTATAATAGGTCTTATTCAACAATAAGACCTCATTTACACAAGGAAATAAGAGTGTCTGTACTAAATTTCATAGAGCATGTCACAAACTAGTATATGTTGAGGAACTCCCTCAGAGTTCTCAGCTTCAGTGAAAACATTCAAATAAGGAGAAATGTAAATTTCAGATTGGAACTCTGCCCCAAATAATAATATTCAGAGCTTTGTTACTGTGCACAGACCAAAAATACTGCATCGTTAAGATCTGCAACATACATGACTTTTCTTAACATATGTAATTAAGAAAATATTTCTGGAAAGCAAATGAATTTGAAATTCAAGTAAGATTAATAGAAAAAATACGACAAATTTACGTTTTATACAAATGGTAGCAAGCTGCAGAATAAAAATCAGTAGCTATCGTTATCTAAGGCTGTTCATCTAACACCGTACAGAGAAAAACCATTGATACATACTGTACACACATTTTTATCCATGTATATAAATCAAAGGAAACAGCTTCCTTTAAGGCAAGCATATGAAGATACTAAAGCAAGATACAAATTAAATATTCATACATTCAATATTTCAAAATAAGGAATTTGGATATACACATGCATAATTTAAGTTCTATAGTGAAACCTGTCTACAGAGGCCATTTCTACTGTATTTCAACAGCACTGAAACTTGAAATGTACAATGCAGCCTTTCCATGCTGTGTTAAAACTTTAAAGTATATAGTAATTCATTTCAAGCACTAAACACAGAATAAAGGCCACGTTATGCACACGGCACTTTTGCAAAGGAACTGCTGCTTTGCCCGATTCATTACAGCTCTGAAACAGGGCCGTCAGTCACAGCACTCTCCTGCAAGGTGGCTTCAGACTGCCCAACAGGTCACTCATTGGGAACTGAGGCCAAATAAGCAACTTCAGGTAAGAGGCTCATTGGTCCTGAAAAACCCATCAGAATTGACTCAGAGTCAAATTCTGATCACAGGCAACTGTTTTAAACTCCATAGAGCTGGTGCTCATACGTGAAGTCTAAAATTGGCCCCTTACAGTGCTTTTATACACTCACTCAAATCTCTTTGGAGTCAAAGATGAGATTTCAGACCTTTTTAATTGGAAAAAAAAGCAACACAAAAACAGGCTTCACAACAACATGTTGTGCACTAGGAATGATTCTTTGTGAACATAGAACCTGAGAGTAGTTTACATAGGACAACACAGACGTGTTAAATTTTCAGAGCTTATAAATTCCTATGCATGCAAAAAATACTATGGGGAAAAAACACCCCTACTACCCACCTTCCCGCCCTCCACACCTATCTTCTTCTGCATGTGTCTAAAGATACCACCATTCCTCCCCGTATATTTAAAACCTTGCTGTTAAAAAGGAACTCTCTATATGAGTTATTAATGTGAATATATTATTTTCTTATTAGTAGTTAAATGTACTAGTTCAAATATCAAGAGTCTAATTTAAAAAACATCCATTTTATTGGGACAAAAATATCTCAAGTTAACTTTAAGAATCATTACAGAGTACTTATTAAGGGGAAAACAGAACTATTCTGTTTCTACACATTCTAAAGTAAACATTTATCTTTGCTACTTAAAGGTCACTCATTTGATCTTGACACATCTATGAAATAACAGAAGCAAAAGCTAAATAAGTAGAAAACTGATATTAAGCAATATAAAGCTAAACAAAATTAGTATCTACATGGTAAATTACTTCATTGAAAACCATCTATGGATTCTGCAAAGAATATACTTTTGCCTTAGAGCTAGTACTTTAATTTTCAAGAACCAAGGAAAAAAAAAAATCAAAACTAGTCAGTAACAATGCAGCGTCGAAAAGCAATAAACTCAAAATTAAGTTATAAATAATTTAAAGCATGTCATGAAGATGTATTAATAATTCATCAGATAAATAATTTACTAAATAATCAAATAAATAAATAATGAAATACATAAATAAATCAGCAAATAAATAATTCTGCAAAATAACCTAAACAATAAGTCACTAAAACAAATGACAAACCTACAAAACTACAATGATTTTCTAAATTCTGATAGTTTTAAATAAACAAATGTATATAAACTGGATCAATCTTTGGTGGATAGAGAAATATTTTTCACTGCTATTGGTAAATTCCTGATTACACTGCACAAGGATACAATTTTAGATTTTACAAGAGTGCAGTTTTTCCCTTGTAAATTATTAACATGATTGCTACAATACATCCTGCTCTGTATTTTACACGTAATCCCTTTATGTAGCTCATTTTCCCCCCAAAAAAATGAAAATCTCTTTACAACATTCTTAATTCACGTATTTCTTTTTTTTCCTGGGTGCAGTACTTACAATACTGCAATAGCCTTCTTGGTGGTTCTCTTACTGTCTTCTGCAAACCTTCAGAAGTTTTGCTGCAGGGGGAAAACAAGTAGAATAACCTTAATTATTACAGATGGTATCTCATTCATTAGCGGATGACAACATTTTATTTGAAAGCAGAAGAAAAGCTGTTTTATAATTCTACAAAGCAACTTAATGTGAAACAACCATTACAGTTTGCAGACTACCAAAAGTTTTTAGAAGTCTTTGGTGGAACGAGTTCAAGCAGACTGAGGCCTGTTTCTTGTATTTAAGCTGACACACAATCTGTGCAAACTGGCACTAATTCAGATGTAAAGACAAACCACGAGAAGGACAAAATACTTGGCTGACATCTAATGTTATCCTTGATTTTGGAAGTTCATAGTCCTTGAAAGAATACAGTGAGATCATTTAATATCCGCTATCTAAGTACATTCACAATTTAATTAGAACACTGCACTCCAAAGCCAACACTGGCACCACAAAGTTCAAAATCCATTCATCTCCCGAGTCAGTTTTCACTCTCCATTTATTTTAATGAATAATATTGACAGTCACCATAGTTTTCTTCAAAGTGGTATTCCGTCAATACAGAAGTTAGAGATGTGCCAGAAGTGTAATCATGTTATCAGTTTTTATCCATTCTTGCAAAAAGGCTTATTTGCTTTCTTCCGTAACACACATTACAGGAAAGAGTGAGACATGATTTTCTAAACCATGCCACTGACATGGATTCTTGATCTCTGTACAGGACTGTAAAACTGAATGAATACATCAAACCTGAGGTTATATATTGTATATGTGCATGGGTTTTTGCTACTTAGTTCAAAGGAAATCAGTATGCAGTGTTGTTTCTGCTGATAAGATCTCAAAAGGTTGATCGTGTTGCTGTATTTCAGCATTTAAAAGCACAAAGGATAATTTACTCTTAAAACTACCTGGGCACATTATATTTAACAAGTCTCAAATTCTCTTTAGGGATTATAATAAGGAAACACTTTGCTTAATCATAAATTTTATATTTATCTTGGCTAAACACCCTCTTTTCGATAGACTGCCATGTTTTGTCAAGAAAAATCAACACAGTGGAAATGAAGTACTTGTTCTGTTGTGTGGTCATTCAAAAGAGTATGTAGAAGTAATGTAAATGTGCACCAGCGCTGCTGATAATTTCACGCTCTCATACACTCATTTCAATTTGCTTTAAAAAGGACTATTCCTCCTGGCTAAATATAGTCATCATGAAAAAGCATACCTCCCCTTCAAGCTAATAACACTGCAAGCCCCAAAACACAAGAGTACAAAAAACTTCTATATTTTAAGGAATCTGAAGCACTTTTTTCTCACAGTATATGTTTCTGAAGTGGGACAAATGAGACTGCGGGGGTTTTTTGCTAAGGTATTCTCTTTTAGTGCCCAGATTTCTGTTTGGGAACGACAAGTCATCCCCACACCACATCTGCAAATCCCAATGACCCCCAAAACAAACCATACATATCCTAAATCTTTCTTTTTTAAAGTAATGGATCCTTGTAAAACCAGTAGATACCTTCACACATTATAAGATTTTGAGGATTACTGGGACATACAATGGCTCAGGAATGATCCTGAGACTCTGGAATCAGACCTTTTCTAGGAAGTACCACTTAAAGTCGCAGATCATCTTCCTTCATGTGCAGCTTGGCAGTCTCTGGTAGCAAAGTGATTTTTCATCAATGGGTTACAGTAGAGCTAAAACTGTAATTATAGTCAGCGATGTCTTAAAACCACATTTTTTTCTTCCCTTTAAAATTTCCTTAGTTTTTAATTACTTTCATGTTTAACTGGGCTTCTAATCTAGAAGGTTACAAGAACTGACCTCCTCACACAACTATTTGTAAGTTAGAGGGTCATAATTCTCTGCTCAAATAGACACGTAAATCATTTAAAGAAAGGACACAAAACAGCCAATGACCTGGGATACAGTCACCTTTCTCTTTCTTGCAATTAAATGCAAATTCCATCCTACACAAGAGGTAAAGGACAGAAACTGAATTGATTCCATTCCTCCGTTCTGCCAGCTGGTCCTTTGCCCCCCAACCCTCAAATATAGTATAGGTGCCTTTACTCAACAGATCATGCGAAATACTGGTCAACAGAAGACTAAAGCAAAAGGCAGTGCCATTCAGGTGTACTTCACAGAGCAAGAATACCAGAAATCGAGTAATTGCATGCGTTCTATACTCTGCCCAGGCTGAGAAGCTGAATGCTACAATAAGGAGGCCACCTTGCTGGTACTCAAGTTAATTTGGGTGATAATGCAAGGAACTGGATTGTACCACATAACCAAGAACAAATTTCAAATATTTACAATGGCAAAATTATAAATAAGGCTCACAATAAGCACCAAGCAACAAGATCGTCTGCTATTCTCTACCTTTTGATATTGCCATTATCAGAAATTTTCTTAGTTTGTAGGTACAAATCACATCAACAGAAACAGCATACTGCTGCTTCTCCCCTTTGGGAACTCATAAACATAGGAACTAGAGGAAACTTTAGAAAGAGATTACCATATACTTTCAAAATTTAGGAAAGGATTTTTTTTTTTTTTTTTTTAATGTTCAGGAGTAAACACAGGGGAAAAGAGAAAGGCTGGACAGACATGCTTTACCGAATTGTAGGTAATTTAAGATACTAACCCCTATATTCTGACTCACATTTCAAGGATTCTTATAGAATATTTTGCATTATCAATGAAAAAAAAAAAAATACTGCAATGGATTATTATAGTCAG
The DNA here is from genome assembly GCF_030463565.1 of Pelecanus crispus. Lineage (NCBI taxonomy): Eukaryota > Metazoa > Chordata > Aves > Pelecaniformes > Pelecanidae > Pelecanus > Pelecanus crispus. The sequence continues at coordinate 41,231,701 of NC_134644.1, forward strand.
GAACTTAAATTCCTTCCCAGGCCAGAAGCCTCATTCCTCTAACACACTTCCCTCCCTCTATTTATTACAATTGATCAATTAAATTAAAAATTATCTGTTTGGTCCACTTCACATAGAAAGATACTTTTGCGACTCAGTACAGTACTTCATTAAAATTTTTAATATAACTCTGATTTTTTTAATCATAAAATGCAAAGAAGTACTTGTTATACATACTGTATAAGCCTAACTAAACATTGTAAAAGTAACCCAGTCTTACAATCAGTTAAAGGATAATTTTGAGTGTGTTCCTCGTAAGAACTTTGAATATTTCTTCAATGACTTTTTAACCAGCTTCTTCCAACTGTCTCTTAGTACAAAATCAATTTTAAAATATTAAAACATGCAGTAAAATGTTAAATCCCAAACTACTGAATCAACTGTTATCAATACAACACATACCTCATTTGACTGTTATGACCCACGTTTCCTAACTGATTTTTAGATAAACCAAGCAGATTACTAGCAAAGGTTTATCTCCAATTCCCACATGTACAGCATGCCACATTAAATATATGCAAATCAACCTCTTTCTCCTCTAGTTTTTTTGAGCTGACAACTCATATGACCTGAAGCCATGGTTAACGATTACAATTATTTGACTTTCATATTTATACAATCAGTCATCAGATATGCATGTTAATTGATTTTAACAGATAGTTTTGTATTCTAATGATCAACAGTAAGTGTATATTTTACCAACCTCTTGATTTATAAGAAAATAAAACTTGTATCAGTTTTCACAATTAGCACGTCATTGTATTGATTTGCAGTATTCACTGCAGAATTCTCCATAATACTTTAACCTGAAGTACTCCAAACTATGGGATCTTTATTTTGGTGGTAGAATTTCATTTTCCAATTAAAGACACTCTTCTATGGTGTTTAAAAAACACAATTACTACACTATTTAAACAATGCGTTGTCTATTAATCAGAAATAAAGAAACATAATAAATGCTGAAATAAATGGACTGGGCAAAAAATGAATTTATAGTTATTTCATACTCACGTTTTGCTACTTAAAGTTATTTTCTCTTTTTCAAAGAACCTTAGTCATACATTTCTTGATTCTAATAGGCCCTCAAATGCCATATGCATGACAGAGTACCACCCTACATTTAAGAACCTTATTTCTCAAGTAATATGCTTAAGGCCAAAGCATTCCACTGTTGCTGTTACAAAAAGTATTACCGAATCGGTTACTTTTTTTTTTTCCATGGCTGAAAACTTAATCTTTCCAATTACATTTTTATTTCAAATACAAAATTACAAAGTCAGTGGATCCGTTCCATACGGCCATATAAACCCCAGCAAAGGCATGGAAAGAAAATACTGAAAAAGGAGAACAGGGGGAGGACAAAAGACACATTGCTCATTTTGATGACAAAACAATCTAAGCCCACACATATGGGTCATCTAAATGTGATAAAACACACATTCATAGAACCTCAAAATAGTCAGTTTGTGAAATGGAAAACCTTATACCACCTCCAGGATGTTTTATTTCTACCAATATCAGCTCCCTAAATCTCACTCCATTTTATAATGGTAACTAAATTTCACTGGACTTACTAACATTAGTAAGAAAGAGATTAATATGAATAGCAATAGTTTGTTTGCATAAAACTGACGCACTACTTTGCTGCTCCCTGTCTATAGCAAAATGGCACATGAATACTGCGTAAGCAGCCAAATGCCTCTTCTGACATGAAGACTCCTTCTGAGATAGCCAGTGTCACCAGGAGAACTCTTGCTCATGGCATCCAAACGGACAAAACATGGAAACCTCACTGCTAAAAAAAAGAAAGGCTGCACAGCTTCTCTTAGAATGAGTGAATATTTCACACAGAATCATCAAGTTAGTGAATGCAAACTACAGCAGAAAACTGCTGCAAATTTCAACCCTGTTAGTGGATAGATGAATTCAGGGAAGAGGATGTAAGCATCATCAACGTAGGACAAAATTGCTGGGTTTTATTTTAAACATGCTTAAACTCAATGTTTTAACTTAAATATTTAAGAATGACTTCAGTCTGTACGTTTTACATCTCTTGCCACCTGAAGCTGGCGATCCAAATGTCTAGAATAGCACATTTGGAATGCTGAGTTATATTAAAATCATACTAACTATAGCAGTTCAATTTCAACAAATTTCTCTGGGTTTTTGCATATCGCTGAATAAATGACTCTGGAATTAGCTTACTTTTCTTGGAGGCATTATATGAGATTATTTCTTAGTCTCCTCCTCTTTGATTTAGTATACCTCTTAAGATAATTTATTAATGTTTTGGATATCTCATTCATCATCCATTATTACTGGTGTTATAAATTAGAGGAATGGAACAAAGCACTGGACTACACACTTTTTTTTTTTTTTATTCATCAATAAAATACCCACCTCTGTTAGCAAGCACTGTACAAAAGAAGTTGGTTTATCTACTAGAGTGAGACTGAGAGCACTTTTTAAACTCAAATCCCCAAACAGATCATTAGATTTATAGTATAATATGTTATTAGTGAAGTAAAAATCAGGGCTTCACCTTTAAACATAAAAGGATAGAAACACCTGGTCAGAAAAAAAAGAAAGTACATGTCAGAAATTGCCATGTCCTATAAGTTACTCAGATGAATTAGAAGGCTGATGAATGCCAGTCTTGTATGAAAAAAATGGATTAATCATTGAAAATGCTGTAATTTGGCCAGCATACTATAAAACAATAAAAAGGGGAGGAAAGATTCAACTAACAAATGCTGCCTTTTAAGTTTCTAAGTCTGTTATTTTATTTCTCAGAAGACAAGTTACCTAAACTGGTGGTAAGTAGGAAAAACAAAGTCCCTTGCCATCACTTTTTTTTTTTTTTTTTTAAATTAAGACAATCTAAACACAAAGGACATTGGAAAATACAATTGTGAAGATTTCAAAAGATTTTCAAGATAATGATCATTAACGGGAATCTGTCCTGGTTTTGGCTGGGATAGAGTTAATTTTCTTTCTAATAGCTGGTATACTGTTGTGGTTTGGATTTAGGATGAGAATAATTTTGATAACACACTGATGTTTCAGTTGTTGCTGAGCAGTAAAGGACTTTTCAGCTTTTCATACTGGCTCGCTAACAAGAAGGCTGGAGATGCACAAGAAACTGGGAGTGGCACAGCCAGGACAGCTGACCCAAACTGGCCAAAGGGATGCTCCATACCATATGACATCATGGTCAGCATATAGACTGGGGGGAGCTGGCCGGGGCGTAGCCGCTGCTCACGAACTGGCTGGGCATCGGTTGGTTGGTGGTGAGCAATTGTTTTTCATTTGCGTCACTTGTACTTCTTGGGTTTAATTTCTCTCTCATTGTTACTTTCCTTTTCATTACAATTTTTTAAATTATTATTATTATATTTTATTTCAATTATTAAACTATTCTTATCTCAACCCACAAATGTTCTCACTTTTAATCTTCTGATTCTCTCCCCCATCCCACCAGGGCAGGGAGGGGGCCGGGGGGGGGAGGCAGTGAATGAACAGCTGTCTGGTGCTTAGTTGCCGGGTGGGGCTAAACAATGACAGAATCCTATCGGTAATAAGTTACACAGCAGTATACTCTGCTGTGTAAAATACCTGAAGGAAGACAGAATTAATGTTATTATGAGAACATTAACTACTGTCTTAACAAGATCATTATGACTGCATTAAATTACACCTTTGAATTAAGTTTGAATACCCAAAAATTCACTTTTTGTTATTTTAGGCAAAGATTCAGTTGATACATTTTGTACACACTCACTGTTTACATTCCTTTAACTAAATCTCTCATTAAGGCAAATTAATATTTTACATAATGTAACAGCATTGCACTCACCTCTTTTCTGTTACATGAAAAAGTTTGAGTCAGGTTTAGTAATTCATTAATGGAATCAGATACAGAAGAATTTAAGTTCTTGTAATAAAGGAAGAAAAGGACTCCACATTACATTTAAATTGGGTAAAATGCTTCAGATTAGCAACTGTGTATCTAATTTCTACATGGGGAAGAAACAGTTCTTATTTTTTACTTCTTTAGGCATTTCTTTTTCGGGCTCCAATGTGAGCTGAAAACAACAAAATAACTTTTTCCAACTACCTAAAAACTCTTTTCATTGTGCCACCTCTAAGTCAGGACCCTCATTATTTTCCATATAGAACCTTGACTATCTATAGTAATTGATGATTAACAAAACATACTTGTACCAATGCCTTTTAAAGCTAATTCAACTAACACATATATACAGATGCCTTTTTCCTTTCATTATGTTTAGAATTACTAATGAAACTGTTCGATGAACTACGTATGACACTTTCCTATAGTTACAATTACCAGTGAAACAGAAAATGAAACATGTGAGCTGCAGGTTTTGTTAGTCTCCAGTTTGATCCGTGTTTGGTGATGAATAATAGGTATCATGATCAATCTATAATAGCAACTTGCAATCAAAAGGAACTGTCATTATATGACTAAAAATAGGTAGTACCCTCCTTGTACTAAGGTGCATGTGGTTTGAGGATTGACACAAAGCAGAGAAAGTAATCCCTCTCCTCTGCTTGAGAGCAGCCATTTGCACTCTCACTCTTATCTCTGCTTCACTTTGTATAAAAATGTGCATTGTCAGGGAAACACTGAGCTTTACTCTTTCCTCTGTTGATCACAATATTCACCCATCATGTAGGTCCCCTGAACTCCATTTGTAGCCTCAGTTAGTTTCTAATGCCTACAACAGGAAACTTTATTTGACAGGAGACTATAAGCATGTCATACCCAAAATTTCCAGCAGCAGTCTAGGGGGTAACAGGTGCAAGACAATTCTCTGGTGCAAAAAGGCCTTTATTGAACCTGGTCTCCCATGACCGATGGGAGTGGTCTAGCAGCTGAGGTAGTAGCCAAAAAAATCAAGTGTTGGCAATGGCACCACCATTCTGTCCTGCAGGAGTTCTATTGACTTAGTGTTTCCAAACCATCTGAGATTTTCTTCCTTCCTGGTCTTTGTGCTCACTGAGTGGAAAACTTATGTCTGCATGGAATTGTCCACAGAACCTCAAATCAAGGAACATGCACTGCTGATTTACCTAGGATCAACTCCAGTACATTAATCTCAGGATGCATGGAAGATGGTTTACCTTTTTCTCATCCTAAAGAGATTACTTTCTTACCTAAACCTTTACAACAAAACCCCAGTGAAGGGTATCCAGAATTACCAAATCTTCATTATTTTCCAGGTAAATAAGCAGGTAACCTGTTCTCTATTCTCTATTCTATAACATAATTTCACTTGTTAACAACATTTTTTTCAATGTTGATTTCAATGTTAATTAATGACTGGGCAGAAGTACTGAAAAATCATGGAAATAATGCTTTAGCTTACCCCATGGAATGTGGAATACAAGAGGCAAATTTCCTCAAATAATTATGCCAACATAACTTTCCTTTAACTCTTGATACCTAATTATCATAACTTTTAGGCCTGCTAAAAATGTCAATGAACAACAAATTGGTGAATGGATACCAATCACTGAGAAGTAAATGAAGATAACATTTTTTGGTTAGAACACAGAATTAAAAAAAAAACATCAATGGAGTCTTGAATTCAATAATTTTCTTTTTTTTTTTTAAAAACCCTTATTTTATTAAAGGTTCTGCAAGACACAATGTCCTGTCTTCTTTTTAACATCAGAGATCCAGAAGGCTTCAGATGTTTATATACCTGTTAAGATAGGATCAGTACCTGTAGATGTTGATTCTTATGGTGGTTTTAAGGGACACCACTGTTATGTTCTCTAATCACAGACATTATGTGAAATGGAAACCTTTGCTTCTCAGCAACATCCTATCCTCTAAACCCTGCTGAGCACCTGTTCTCAGACAGACACATACTTTTAAGCCCCATATATTAGAACATTCATTCATGTAGTTGATTGGAAACACATGTGGACCTGTAAATTACCTAACACATTTACCAGTGGGAAAAAAAAGGCCAAGCATGACATTTGAAACCCAGTAACTGCAAAGTAGTGGTTAAATGCAGGAGGAGAACTGAGGAGACAATATTCTGAGGCAAGCAGACAGGTAGCAGTGGAGGGCAGAAGCTGATACCATCAGGACCAAAGATAAACCCCTCCATATGGGGCTACAAAATTAATTTCCTTGACACAATTATTACCACTAGTAAAGAAGTTTACTACAGCTACCTGATTTAACAACTGTTAAACCAATACTGTTAAATTCAGAATCCACTAGAAACATACTACAAATTGTCTCAAAGAAACAGGGCTTGTTTACTCCTCATTACAGTGTCAGTGAGTCAAAGAGCTGATCTTCAACAACAAAAGCCTGACAGAAGAAAATGCTGCCAGCTCTGTCAGACTGCTGGAAAAGAAAGTCAAGGCTCAAATGATTGCGTTGATCTTTGACTGAAACTGTAAAACAAGTCAGTTTCTTCAAAGTCAAACATAACACTGCAGCCAACAATAAGGAATCCTTTCGTTTTTTCCACACAGTGAATTTTTTGATGTCATAAGCTCTGGATATTTTTAATCACACTAAGAAGGTGTTAGCAAGACAAATGTATATGACCCAGGCCCATAAACAACCACGGGACTGGTTTTCCTGACTAATCTTATTTTTCCTGCTGTCACCTAAATGCCAATACCCAGACTTCTTATTAATAGGTACTTTAAGGTTTTAACCAGCTTTTAACCATATTTGTTTTTCTTTTACTATCTAAATCTGAACAATTGTTCAGATCTGTTCACTGACTAAACTCCAAAGTATCCATATTTTATTAGTCACATGGAAACTGGATTGCTACCCACAAGACTTCAAGACAAAACACTTCACTGACACAGATCAGAATCTAAAATGCATCCTGTTTAAAGACTAACAGCCTTAAGATACATTATTTCATGCTTTTAATTCAAATAAAGGTAATTAAAAATACCGTATTTTCTGTTCAGAAGTTATCCTTAGTTATCCTTCCCGAACTCCTGGTTCTCAGCATCACCTCTAACATCCTACATAATTCTGCGCATCCTTACTTCACAAACAATTCTAATTTAAAAAAAAAAAGCCTACATTCACTAAATCCCCTTCAATGTATCTTCCAGTGTAGTTTTACAGTGTATTTATAAGATTTCTGCTGATAGTCATTAAAAATCAGATTCATCAATGTCTACTTTTTAATTTTAGATACGACTTTATTTTAAATAAAATTTTAACCCATGCCAAGTAAACTAATGTTAACATACTGCAGATGCTATAACTACTACAGAAGAGTAACAGCAGAAATAAGCAGTTAATGACTAGAAACAGAGCCAGAAACAATGGACCAACAACAGTTTAACTTAACCAACTGATGCACACCCTCTTCTTCCTACCTCTCACCTGCTGCAAATTTATTTTGATTATAACTATATTGGTCATTTCAAGCTTGTTTAGCTACAGGTCTTTCCATCACTGAGGTCAACAGTGAAGTCACTCAGGACTTACAAATACAGACCAATTTTTTCTCCCTCAAACAAATCTTAAGCATCCAGAAGCCCAGGATTTCAACGTCTGATTTCATGAACTAAGTGCTTACTCAGCAGGCATCCAGAAAGCAATGCATTATTTCACTTAGCCATACCAGCACTTTATTATCCATTTTACGTAAGAATTCATAACAATAACAAGTGTATTGTTTGACATGCAGGAAAAACATATGGGCAACTAACAGATATATCTTCTGACCCCTGTCAGATCAATCAATTTCCTTAACAGAGACAAATGCCTTCAGAACAGCAAAGCAAGACAACAGAAATCCTCTCAAATGCTAGAAAAAGCCAAAGAATATATGTTGTGAGGAAATGGACTAGGTCTAAAAAATAAACTGGATTTAAGTAATTCTCTATACTACTGTTAAAGCTGTTTTCAGTAATGTACAGCATCATACACGAGGAAATGAGGATGAGAGGAAATGGGCTCAAGCTGCGCCAGGGGAGGTTTATGTTGGATATTAGGAAAAATTTATTCACGGAAAGGGTGGTTAAGAATTGGAACAGGCTGCCCAGAGAGGTGGTGGAGTACCCATCCCTGGAAGTGTTCAAAAAATGGGTAGATGTGGCACTTCGGGACATGGTTGTCTAGTCTACCCTTGATTGGTTTAGTGTGGACTTGGTAGTGTAGGTTAATGGTTGGACTGGATGATTTTAAAGGTCTTTTCCAACCTAAACGATTCTATGATTCTATACACAATACTTCACAGTAAACCAGTTTCATGAAATCATATGCTCACCAGAAAGAGACGGCACAGGCTATCTATCCAGAGTGCTTACCATTACAAACATCCATTTCATTTTAACCCTAAATTTACACACACAATGCAAGTAATACTTACTAAAAAAAGAAAATAGCTTAAGTAATAAAATCAGTTAAAGCACAAAATCTAAATATGAACAGCAGGAATAATGCCCATGTAAGTTTTATACCCTGTACTTCCCAATCTTCTGTACTTTTACTAAGGCAAAATAAATCAACTTAGAAAATGTATCCTAAAGTTCTTAACATTTTTTATTATGAGGTATTACCTTCAGGATCAAAAAGAGGTGCCCTATGAATACAAATTGCACATGACTTTAAACGTAAAAAGAAATCTGCTGCATCTCTATCTTCTCATCACATGACAAGATGATGTGAAGATCACATCATTCAAGGATTACCAAGACAGTTGTGTGTTTAATTATTAGTCTGGGTCACCACTCCAAGCCCTAGTTATTCATTTGCTCTCCTTTATTCCACACGCTGGTCTAGAGATTCCTTGAACAAAAATTCTCAATTCACTGACTGTATACCTGATCAAGTGAGTGAGCTGTAGAACTAAAATGAAGATACAAAGTAAAAATTCTTAATAAATGCAAGCCTAATTTACTTCTGCATATTTCAAAACTTTGTTGTGCTCTCACGGTCCAAGTCTAAAAATGAACCATTTCACTAGCTGTAATACAAGACCAGCTGCCGTAACATTGTCTTTATCCACAAATCAGTCACTGAAGGTAGCAATGCCTAACAAGTAGACTTTAGTTCAGTAAATACAGTCCACCTGTAGGACTGTAGGAAACTTCTGACGGACTAAGGCAGCACTAACAGTGTGGGAGAAGAAAGGCCACATAGTGAGCCATCACAGAACAGTTTTTCCCCGGCTTTTCTCCCCATGTATGCACATTTCAATGCTGTTCTAGGAATGGCAGCTGTTTTCTGGCCAGGATGCTCCAGACACCTTCTTGGATCAAGATTAATTGAAAGCAAAGAGATAATTTGCTTATAATACTAGGCATATGTATAAAGTTTATATACACAATTTAGAATTTTAAAATGCTTATATATATACACAGCACCTTTTACACTGACTAAATATTGAAAATCTCCCAGTACGTACTGTGGCTTTACAAAAGAGATGTAAATAAGTAAATAAAACCAAAACAAAACCCAACTCATTATTGTTTTTAATTCATTAGAGAATTAAGAGAACAGGTGGTACTTGAAAACACATTTCATGGACTGTCATAACCAAGACAGACTGGGCGACACAAGCACATACATCAAGATCCACCACAGCTGAATGGTCAAAGATGCATGACACCATGTATGAGTATTTCAATTAATGAATGAGAAGAGTTTTCCTTAGTCAGTAATACATTATCAACTGTCCTTATACAAGCCTTACTGAACATTAAAAAGTGTGAGGATCAGATCTATAAAGAGAAAAATCAAACCAAAAAGAGAATTCACCTTTGCGCAGTACATGATCAGGAACATCCAGCCAAACAAAATGAAGGTGATTGTTCTAAGCCATATAGAGGTCATTACCTAAGACTTCTGTTGCACCTGGTCAACAGACTGGGACCAAATTCAGATGTAGACTGAATTCACACCCAGTACAGAGTTGTTTTTCATTTGCTTATTTTTGGTGACAGACATTTCCTTTTACATTCCCTGACAAATGGCACTTGGCGGGATTTGACAATGTGTACAAGAAGGCAGACACTGAGCAGGTATCCTCATGGTTACCAGCCACTCCTCACTGTACTTCTGCAGAATGGCATTTCAAATAAAGGTTTAATTGGGCAGAGGGAAACAAAAGTCCAGCTTTAGTCTCACCTCATCACTGTCATTCCCTCTAGACCTAGAGCAGATAACTCTCTGCTAGTCCATCATCAAGACGCAGCTGGGTCACTAACAAGGGGCAGCTATTCCAGACTCAGTGTCAAATCTTTTCTATTACAGAGGTCACAAAGAAATTCTCCTCGAGAGACCAGGTCAGCTGGGAGTTTGGGGATTTATTTGTTCTCTCTTTTTTTTTTTTTTTCTTTCTTTCATCACAGTATTAATAGTATTAATAAAATAACTAGTCTTTCAAGAACTATTGTAACTTATACATGCCCATGGATGCAGGAATGCCGAGCAAGGTCCGGTGCAGTGAGATGATCTGTGACCAACTGTCACAGATGAGAGAGCTTACAGCGGTGTGTTGAACATTGAGCTCTGGCTCTAAGACAGACCATTTCAGAAACACTAAAGAGGCTGGATGGCAGAGCTAGAGCTCTGAGAGGAAGGTATCAAAGCAAATGTCCAGTGTGGAAGAGAGAGCTTCTCCCTGTGTCTTTCACCTATGCAAGATGACAGATGTCAGTTAAATGTTTTTTCATTTGCTTACATGTACATGTGATTAGAAAGTCTGTTTGCATTTCAATTTTATGTCACTGTCATCCTTTACCTGTATCTTCAAGTCAATATATCATAATGGTGGCACAGACTTACTTTGAGAGGAACTGACAGTAAAACATAACTTCAGCCTCAGAAAAATCAAATGTCAAATGGAAGTAAAAATACTTTGAAACATTCTGTAAAGAGAGTGAAAGTACAGAACTGTATCTCAAGTTACAGGGAAGAGGTTAGCATATCAGAAGGGACTACATGGAAAGCCATAGTATCCAGTGGATGCTATAAACAGACATAGCAATGAATCATGACAAATCCATTACTAGCTGCTACAACAGAATTCTGGAATTGACACTTGTTTCGGTTCCTTCAAAACTAAGCAAAATGAACAAGAATAAAATTGGCATGGCCATAACGTTTCACCAAGCAAAATTCTTAACTGTAGACAGGAATTAGTCTCAAGTGAAATGGCAGTTAATTTATTGCTGTCAGTTCAGGATACTTTTCAATGATGAAATCATTGCAAACTGTAACTCAGGACTTTGAAAGATAAATTCTCTCACATTGAAAAAATGAAACTGCTAACCAACCTTCACCTACTCTGAAGTTAACGTGAATAATAATTTTAGAAGTTGCCTGGTCAGGGTGAGTAAGAAACATTAGCTGAAATACAATACTCGCAATCTAGAGACTTGCTGGCAACTTGAGTCTTTTTTTTTTAGAGGATAAAGTACAGATAGTATACCAAACACATCAGAAAGAGTGTCAGCTTAATGTAATGTACTACTACACATATCTTTCTTTCTAAAGCAAACTGAATATTTGAGAAAAATGAGAAATCCTCAACCACTTTTTCTCTCTCAGTATCAAATACTTTGTCACCATTTTCACTGCTCGGGTTCAAAATGAGGTGGTGATCTTCATCAGCTCCTCTTCATCTTTCAATATATTCACATTTCATCTGAAACTTTGTTGTTGTTCTTGTTGTTTTTAATAAGACCTATATATGTAGGTCAACCTGCCTATACATCTAAAATTCTCATTTTCCCCACTTATCCATGCAATCCAACTCGCTTCCCAATCAATCCATGCAGTGTGCAACCTCTAAAATGCTCATCTCACCGGTTGCCAAAGTCTTCAATAACTGTAAAGACAGTCGTCTTTAACAATCAAGCCTCTCATCAGCAATTTTACATTACTCTTTTTGTTTGCAACTTTATCACTGCATACCATTTTACAATAATCGAAGACAACCTTAGTAAAAACCCTTGTAAAAGTCTATGTCTTCCATTACTCCCACAAATGCAGTTAGCCAATACAATTTGCTTCAACATCTAAAACTGTATCTTTATTAGTAGGGTATTTGTTCTTCCTTTCCCACATTTCTTTTCTACTGAACAGTTATGTGGCACTTAGCTGCCTACTGTGGTTAACCCACAACACTACCTTACAATTGTTTCTTTTGCAGCTGGAGCTACTCACAGCTTGAAAACACAGAAGCAGAAGAGCTTGACATACACAAAAATCAGGCAAACAAAACATTGAGACATACATTGTAAAAAATGAAACAAAAAAGAATAATGGCCAGCAAGGGTTCAAGACACATGTCCTGTTTTCTTGGGTTTGATTTTATTCCATTTTTCCAGAAGGTGGAATCTTGGAAGTATGCTAGGTTCTTTCGTGTTCAAGAAAGTCCACGGTTGCAAGCATTAAGGCCAAGTGAGACTGCACAGGTACAGGTAAGAAGGATGTAAAAGAAATGCTCAGTGTTAAAAAAAAAAAAGAAAAGAAAAAAAAAAGGCTATTCAATGCCTGTCAATAAGCTTTATATTAAAGGCTTTCCTCTTAAACCCACTGGTTTAAGCCCTAGTCACCCACTTTCTATCCAGCCATTCTTTGTCAAGCTCATATGGCTTGAGCTAGATTGATCCATTACTTCTGGAAGGGGATGGTGTGACTCTGAAGCTTCTGAGCATAACAGAAAATGGGAGATTACCCTAAGTCTTACCTGAAAGCTACCTTGAAACACTGGTAAAAGACTATCTGTATTAGGAGGCGTCTAACATGCTCATGGACTAAATGATAAATAACAGCAGCTCTAGAAAATGAAGCACTCCAGTCAACCTACAAAAATTATAGTATGAGTCTATCAACATACTTTTATCGCAATCTGGGTAAGCTGTTACAAGGAGTAAAATGATGTTCACTCAGCCCACATTTACCCTCTTCTCAGATAAAATTACTCACAGTGGAAATTATAACCACGACTGATCATACACTATTACAGTAAATTAATGTAAAAATCTAGTCTCACCCAACAGCTATGAAACAGCAACAGCATGCTCTAATTCCTGGCATATCTCAGTTTTGAATACTGACTTACAGGTAGAACCACCTATTTTTCTTCTAATATACAAGAACTTTGACAGTTTATCTAAAATCCCCCAAAGACCAGAACAAAAATGTATAACATACTAAAAACAAATTAGGACTTTCTCCAATCACTGAGGCTGCAGAGTCCACAGGAATGCTATTAAAGTAAGGTAGTATCTCAGCTGGATTTGCAACAGCTGATAGTGCCACTCTGTCATTCTGTATGCATACCTCAATCCATCCCAGTCATGCACAATGTCAAAGCAGAGCTATGTCCAGTGGTAGCAGCTGCTACCATCCTTTGCTCCTCTTCACTCAGTTTCATAAGGACCGAACCTTGCGATAACTGGAATCTGCATTTGTGGGTAAATGCAGCATGACTGCACCAAGTATATGTCTGACATCATCATCAGATATGGTTATTAAAAATTTATATTAACTTGTATCTGTCTAATATATGTTTGCGTTTATTCTCAGGTACAGAATTCCTCTTGCTTCACCCTAAGAACATACTTAAGGCTCAAGACAAAAGTCATCGGAAACAAAAGACCAGGCAACTTTTCCATCTCTGCAAACTGAAGTTTGACATTTTATCTTGAAGGTCTGTCAAATTAACAAACAACTTCACTGATCAAAAGTGGGGAAAAAAGCAACCAGCAAACTGCTCAGGTCCATATACAGTTCTGAAAAATTTGTAGTATGAAAGGGGCCACAAGCAGCTAGTAATCAGCTGGAAATGGAGAAGGGAATCCTGCCCTATACATATCTCATTCCACCTACCCCTTAAGCCTCTTTCCGATTTCCTGACTTGCAGTCAAGCCTCAACTGTCATCTTGCACCTGAATCAAGCAATCTTCAAATCAGACTCATGGGCAGTATAATAAGTAAGAGTTGGGACCACTGCACAAATCCAAAAACCAAAGTAGCTTTCTACTAGGTGAAACCCACACTGACTACAGAAGGGAACCTTGTGAAAAAGGGACACTAAAGTTCCAAGTGTAAAATACTTATACTGTCTTACAGTATTTTTCAGAAATGCTATACAGTAATGAATTTTTTATTTGAAAGGAGAACTGCCCAAAACGAACTTATTTAAAGTAATACACAAAGTACCAATATAAAATTTCAATGGCATTTCACATGGGCGTAAGTACTTCCCCAGAAAATTGTGAAGTAAATTCACAAATAAAAAGGTGAAGTTTACCTTCATTCATAAAACGTTCTCATTTCTTCTAACTGGCTGCCTTCTTTGAGAAGCGCATTTGAAAAAAAATTCAACAAGTCCTAACTGTAATGCACACACTCCATCAATCTAAAATGCTGGCTTTTTTATTCCTTTTATTTTAGTTTCCAAGACACTGACTTTTGATTGAACGCTTTAAATGGTTTTTGTGCACAATGAACACACACCACTGATGTGTTCAGAAGAAACCTTTCCACTGAATGGGACACAAGGTTCCTCTGATTACAGAAGTCAGAAACTTCCTGCTTGTTGCACTTTCCTCTATTTGCACTCATCCACTGTTCTCTCATCCAGACACAAAAATTAAATTTACAGGAGTCCAGATTTCTGCATACTTCAAAAGAAAAGAATTCTTTTCAATATTATCTGCTACATATTTTCATGAAACAATAAAACTAGCAGGACACAACCAGTATAAGCTTTATGTATAAATGTGAATGAAAACCAAAGGAGGTAAAATCTTTGGCCTGTTAGCCTTGACTGCTTAATGCATTGTACATGAAGATTATGGGGTATAAGAAACTTTAAAAGGTATAGTCACAAGCGGCACCAGGTTTAGTTTTCAGTCTACAAAAAATACACACACACATATATATATATAAAAGAATTGCCCAATTATGTATTTGAATTTATTAACTTTTCCCCAAACTGTGTATATTCACTAGCACTATAGGCATACATGTAAATGATGTAAATTAAAAATGAGTCAGGCCTAAAGGAGGAAACACTATGCTATTGACTCATGAGTAACTGAAAGACAAGCAAGGCTCCCACATATTTTTTTTAAATATGTGGTTCCAGTAGAAGTAAAGGGCTGTATATGCTGCAGGTGTTCAAGCCACTGCTCTGAAAGTACAGATACATTTTATAGGAAGCAGGACATGCAAAACAAGCATGAGGATCAGCTGAGAGCCACTCTTCTCACTGAAGAAATTAGTAACCCCATTATCCTCCCCAGCACAATTACCAAATAACCTAGCAGATTTACATTGAGACATATAGAATCATAGAATCATAGAATGTTTTGGGTTGGTAGGGACAGTTAGAGGTCATCTAGCCCAACCCCCCTGCAGTGAGCAGGGACAGCTTTAACCAGACCAGGTTGCTCAGAGCCCCGTCCAACCTGACCTGGAATGTTGCCAGGGATGGGGCCTCCACTACCTCTCTGGGCAACCTGCTCCAGTGCTTGACCACCCTCATTGTAAAAAATTTCTTCCTTATGTCTAGTCTAAATCTATTCTTCTTTAGTTTAAAACCATTACTCCTTGTCCTGTTGCAACAGGCCTTGCTAAAAAGCTTGTCCCCATCCTTCCTACAGGCCCCCTTTAAGTACTGAAAGGCCGCAATAAGGTCTCCTCACAGCCTTCTCTCCAGGCTGAACAACCCCAGCTCTCTCAGCCTGTCCTCACAGGAGAGGTGCTCCAGCCCTTGGATCATTTTTGTGGCCCTCCTCTGGACCCAATCCAACAGGTCCATGTCCTTCTTGTGCTGAGGGCTCCAGAGCTGGATGCTTACTCATATTTGCCCCATAAGCATTAGTACTATTCTCCTTATATTTACTCTTTCACTCTACTTCTCAGACTTCTTTTACATAGTCTACTATTTAACATGTTTAAATTACTTTTCATTTCTCTCATTTAACAAACTCATTTAAATTGTGTGATTTATTAAACATTTCACAGTGCGCTCCTGTATTAGCTGTGATGGGATATCATAAAATCTGGGTTCTAACTGGAGCTTGCCCTTTGAGTTGTTGTTTAGCCTTGAATAAGTCACCTCCCTCTCACTGGAAATGATTAATGCTATTTTCATTTATAGATGAAAGGCTCTACAAAATTACTAAATGTAAATCATGAATACTCCAGATAAAGTTTAGTCAAGAAGGTACGAGAAATCAAAGTATCACCTTGACACTGGATCCTCTTATTCAGATATACAGTGCAGCACGCATGCTGATATGAGAACGATTACGAAATAAACATGAAACATACCATTACAGACTTAAAAATCTCTACTTTTAAGACGTCAGGCTGACATCTGAAAGGTCAGTGGGAACACCGACAAACCTTTTTAAAGCAGAGATGATAGAAAAACTAATCACAGTTTAAGAAAATAATCTTAATTTTGAAAGAGAATCTGTTGGGGAAGATCAGAAAAATACAAGTTTTCAACTCTGCAACATGTCAAGCTTCAATGAGTACAATATAGGCAGATCTTCATCCAGATATAGATGTTACCTTGCTGTGAACAACAGCAGGAGTAAAAAAAAAGTGTTGGAGGAAAGCGTGTGTATATCCAGATCTTACAGGAGGCAGAAGGCACTGGTCACATCCATCAGTGCCAGTGGAAAATTTCGGGACCCAGAATAGTCATATTCATCAGTACTATGTGAGATTAATGATGTTAAAAAAATGTAAGTAAATGGGTGGCTTGTTGGCAAATCAAATTTGTTGTGGATGCATCTAAAGCTCAGTAGATAAGAAATAATCATCCACGCTTCTCAAGTGACTACTGAGCTTTAAGCTACCCTTAACAATTCAGAAAAGAGACACGAGCATGACGGCGGAAAGGTATATTATAAATACAGCACTGTAAAATTTGTGAAAAGATTACATATTTCCATGGATAATGAAAAAATTACATATCAACAAGAAAAATAGCTCTACACCCTTCACCACCTTCGTTGCTGCTCTTTGGGCGTGCTCCAGCACCTCAATGCCTTTCTTGTAGTGCAAGTATACTTGTAGTAAAGTATATTTTAATTGTAGTAAAGTATACTTTAATTGTATGAGATACAACAAGGCCAAGTGCCGGGTCCTGCACTTGGGTCACAACAACCCCATGCAACGCTACAGGCTTAGGGAATAGTAGCTGGCAAGCTGCCCGGTGGAAAGGGACCTGGGGGTGTTGGTTGACAGCCGGCTGAACATGAGCCAGCAGTGTGCCCAGGTGGCCAAGAAGGCCAACAGCATCCTGGCTTGTATCGGGAATAATGTGGCCAGCAGGAGCAGGGAAGTGACCATCCCCCTGTACTCAGCACTGGTGAGGCCACACCTCGAATACCATGTTCAGTTTTGGGCCCCTCAGTACAAGAAAGACGACCCAATGGCTGCTGGAGCATGTCCAAAGAAGGGCAACGAAGCTGGTGAAGGGTCTGGAGAGCGGATCTTGTGGGGAGTGGCTGAGGGAACTAGGATTGTTTAGTCTGGAGAAGAGGAGGCTGAGGGGAGACCTTATCACTCTCTACAACTACCTGACAGGAGGTTGTAGTGAAGTGGGTGTTGGGCTCTTCTCCCAAGTAACCAGCGATAAGATGAGAGGAAATGACCTCAAGTTACGTCAGGGGAGGTGTAGATTGGATATTAGGAAAAATTTCTTCACAGAAAGAGTGGTCAAGCATTGGAACAGGCTGCCCAGAGAGGTGGTGGAGTCACCATCTCTGGAGGTGTTCAAAAAACATGTAGATGTGGCACTTTGGGACATGGTTTAGTAGGCATGGTGGTGTTGGGCTGACAGTTGGTCTGATGATCTTAGCGGTCCTTTCCAACCTTACTGATTCCACTCTAGTTTTACTTTAACTAAAAAATAATCCAGCCACCAAGCCAGGAAACATGAAATTAATTATTACTCTACCCTTAATTGGTTTAGTGGTAGACTTGTTAGTGTTAGGTTAATGGTTGGACTTGATGATCTTAAAGGTCTTTTCCAACCTAAACAATTCTGTGATTCTACTATGGAGAAGAACACTCAGGATCAGCACCATAAACCCTTATAAACTGACAAGAATTTGAGGAGCTCCATGGTATGGAGATTATTCCGCAATTTGGAATTTTTTTTCTAACTTCCTGTTAGAAGTTTAAAGGTCTAAAGACCTGCTGTGGGCCACTGTGACAAAATAACATCCTGGATGACAATTCATCTGATGCAGGTACAATTCTTATGCCAACATCAGAGTGAAGTCTAAATGTGAAAAATGCACTTCTACAATTCTAGAAAGATTCTTTAAAACTTTCAACAAGTTCCATACCTTCTCGAAATTCACGTCTATTCTCAATACACATTACACAGCTATACTTCTTCCCAACAGGAAAGAGAAAAGGCCAAAAGTCCATTTGTGTAAAAGCTAGAGATTAAATAAAAATACCACTTATTATCAAGCAGGCACAATCCAGGTTTCAAGAAACATCATTCAGACATTCATTACCTGATAGTTCAGAACCAAAGGATATACTGACTATATGTAGGTCTAAGGGTT
The DNA here is from genome assembly GCF_030463565.1 of Pelecanus crispus. Classification (NCBI taxonomy): domain Eukaryota; kingdom Metazoa; phylum Chordata; class Aves; order Pelecaniformes; family Pelecanidae; genus Pelecanus; species Pelecanus crispus. The sequence goes on from NC_134644.1 coordinate 41,250,331, forward strand.
AAACAAGAGAGCTCACTCAGAAGGTGATGCTGGTAGAGGTCTGTTACAGCCTATCAGCTCAAGCTAGAGAACTGGAGGATTTTTTTGTAAGCCCATATTTGTAATGTGCTGAAAGAAAACTGTCAAACTGAAGCCTTTAATAATGAACCCTAATATCTCAGGATCCTAAGCAGCCAACAGTAGAAACATCAGGTTTTAAAAATTATTAGCAGCAGTTTTAAAACAGCACTCACCATAACCAACACAGAGAAATTATCATATATCCCATTATAGGGGCTAAAATGAGTCACTGGACTAGAAATTGGGGATAGTCTAAGAATTACTGATCATGATCCGATTACATAGCCAGATAGAGATTACTGATGTCTATGTAAACATATGATGCACATACATGCTCATATTCCTGAGGTTTCAAAATTTCTGAAGCTGAAAAGTTATGAACAAAATTAATTGGGAAGAAAAATCTTAGACAGGAAAATGTGAAAATGGAAAATTCCTTAAAAGGGCTTTTATCTATGGCGAGGCAATTCTACAGCTAACAAAGAGGCCAATTTTGGCTACAGCTCATCCTAGTTGTTCAAAACCTGATGGTTTTGAAAAAATAATCAAGTGTAGGGGAAAAAAAAGCAGGATCAACAATGCAGAAACGGGGAGGCTGGATCACCATCAACATAAATTCAAGTTACAAAGTGTAGAAACTGAGAGACATAAAACATCCACGTATGACACAGCCAAGAGCGTTAGTAACAAACACCACCTCAACAACAGCAGAGGCCCATGACTAGACAGAGGTGGCACAAGTGTTAAAAATCATAAGGAGAGATCAAAAATAGTCAATAAATACTTTCATTCTATAGTTGGAAAGATTGAAAATGGTATAATTGTATCACATTATATTGATTTTCTTTCCAACTCATTTGTTAAACAGATGTTCCAGATCAGATGTTAAAAAACATTGTGAGACAAACATTTAAATCAGCATACTTGTTAAACTTCTCCAAGAGTCCTAGAGTAGTCAGCCCAGCAAATCTATGATCTTTTGATGCTCTTTTAAAACTATGTATTTTAAAATCTGTATCTATCTTTAAATGCTAAGACTGCCACCATGCAGAGGAGTGAAAACTCAGTGTCAAATGGGCAAATCAAGTTTTAAGGCAGTCTGATATGATAGAGAATTCAGACAAGATAACAAGAACCAGTGAAAGACAGATGCATTCAAATGTATTCAAACAATAATTGCATGCCTTATTTTTAAATAGTGGAAAAGATGAATCACTGAAACAAGTAATCCAGAGAAGTAAATGGTAGATTCTCAGTATCTTGATACACTTCAAAAAAAAAAAAAAAAAAGCTTAGCCAACCAGAAGTTCAGAAAAAAAAATCCCATTGAGACAAAAACTGATGCTGCAATACATTTAAGGTGAAATTTTCATGTGTTAAGATAGAATTGATCCCCACTCTAATGCACCACTACATGATGCAGTACTAAATGCAAGTCAACTTAAGCAAGTACATGAACTTTTCATGTACACACAACTAGATTAATTAGTAGTGTGGTAATAATGTTCTTTAATAAACCTAAAATAACAATTTGCCAGCCCATTAACAAAACAAAAAGGCCCTCAACTTAAAAAGTACAGAAGGAAAATGTTGAGTTTTTTTAAGCAGAACACAGGATACCCTGATACTGCCTCTTTTCTGCCTGCATACAGTTCAAAATCAGTGACACGTGATTCTTCCTATTATTTTCAAAGTATTTCCAACCAGACTTCAGGTCATGTTACGACTCAGTGCTTTTGGGAAATCTACACCTAACCATTAACATAGGCAAAATACCCATTTCCATTCTGTTTGGCAATTCATCAACCTTTATCCGAAATATGCTAAATGTTGAATGTTCATCTCCAAGGTCTGGATACAGTTTGACTAACTGCTCCAGCTGGGCTCTTGCTTCTTATCCCAACTCTCAGAGTATAAATACGGTCAACCACTTCTCCTCAAAGACTGTCACACACAGATTCCCATAAGATTGAGAGTAATCATGCTTTTTTCTATTCAACATCAATAAAAAGAATATGAATTATCGGGTTATAATGTTATCCAATATGACAGGGACCTCGAACTTTGCATCATTTTCAAGTCCTTTTTTAAAAAGTATTTGATCACAGGAGCTGTGATATCAGGAAAAAAAAATGACGTTTGGAAAACTAATAAAAACATTATCAAGCAAAACAGACTATAGTAGCAACCTTCCTAAAAACTGGAAATGGTAACAGCTATGCCCATTCTTTTGGAGGTCAAAAATAGAGAGTTTAAGCCTCACTAACGTAACAACCAAACACAAACAAGCAACTCCTTCTATCACGTTTAACAGCCCTCTTCCTCCGAGAGCACAACTCAGCCAAAGGTCTCGGTTTTTATAGGCTACAGACTGAATTGCTTTGGGCATTTCACTGGGCCAGAAGAAAAACCACACAAAACCTATAGCTTATTTACTAAGGAGCAGTGTAGAGTCTAAGTCAAACTGTTTAGATAACACACCACATTTGCACTCTGCAGACATCACTGGCTCCTGATCCAAAATGCTCTTACACATCCTAATGAACAAAGCCTCAAATGGACTAGGAACTGATTATCTTAGAAACTGTCTATCCTCCACAATTCTCAGCAACAGCTGTTGCCAATTACAGCAGCATACCTAACAGTTTAAGATAAAATGCCTAAGGATGGAGCAGAAAGTAAACTTTCTAAGACTTTGTCAACAGAATTCATTTCAGGGCAAAGTGTAAAACAGTTCTTTGCATAGCCCTTCCCCAGTGAAAAATGAAGTTATAATAGCAACAATAACCCGAGACAGCAAAGATGATCTCTACATTAATGTAAATCATAGGCAGGCAGAGAACGTAGAACACATTTCCACCATATCACATTTTTCTTGCACATTAATGCAACGTAAAAAAGTGCAAAAAATGCAAGTGTTATTCAAATGCAAACAAAAGAGAACAGAACGATGTTTGAGTAAAGCCAACACTGTAACTCAAAGAGGGAAAAATGTGAGAGGAATATTTTCACTTACATTTCTCAAAGGTAAGTGCCACTCTTGCAGGTGGCACAGTATTTTCAAGAAGAGCTCTGAACCATTTCTGTGTGACAAGTGGGCTTTGCTAATACTGCAGCAGAAACTGAAAACTATTTGTAAAAAAAATCAAGTTTGTGGCTTTCCTCACATTTCTGAGAAGGTGAAATGAAGTGAAACATGCAAGAATCTCAGGAGTTTAATTAATCGTTAAAGAAAGCTACCAGTACAAGCCTTATTTAGTCACTTTCCCATCCACAAAGCTGGAGAACAGACTCTTGTCTTCATCTCACTAACAAAAGGATGCCATTAATATCTTTTGAAATGTTCAGTTTTCATAGTTTACTGTATCCGTAGTATCTAAATAATGAAGCCATCATAAAATCTAGAGGGGGAAAAAAAATGCACCTTCTTCCCAGTATGCACTTATACATAAAAATAGTAATTGCTCATGCTCTTATACTTTGTTACGAACCAAAGTTCATTATGTAGGTTGACAGTTCATACATGGGTAAGCTCCTGTAGTTGGCTCAGCAGCTGAGTTACCAATTTAAAGTAAGAAAATATATAAAAAGTTTAAAGGCTGTGTCTAACTCTTTGTTTACCTGATAGTCTGAATGTATTACAAACCAACCTTAGTTGTAACAACTCCAGTAATCGCCACTATTATATATATATACACACATATGACTTTTAGGGTAACAGCATTTAAGCTGTACATGGGCCACGTGTGTCAGTAAAAAATACGTTTGACAACTGGTAATTCACAGTAGTGTTAACTCAGGCAATTATTACATTTACAAAAAAAGGACTGGATTCAAAAATAGAAATCGTTATCATCCACAAACAATGTACTTTTCTTATTGCCCAGTTTTAGATCTTATGGCATTTCAACCTGCAAGCTGCAAATGTAACAGTAGATGATGATTCAGAGACAGGTGGGATCTAGGATTAATTTAACTGAATGTTTCACGACCCTCAAATTCTTAAAAATATTTTCAATACCAACAATCAGCCCACATTTACTTGGAATACATTTTGGAAGCTTCAGTTTTCATGGAGGAGGTATTATCAGTAAATAGCTGAATTAGTGTGTGGCAAGTAACAGAACTGGCAAACAAAAACTTTAATGAAGTTTCATTGGACTGAAAAGAAACACTTCTCTTATGTGGTGCTTTTTAACCAAGTTTCAGAGTGCTTTGTAAGGGAAGGTAAGCAGGATTACTGAGAGTAAAGCGGTGCATGGATGCTGTGGAGCTGAGTGGCAGAACCAGAAGAGTCTTTCTGTCCCCCGAGTCCCATCCCAGTACATTTTGGAACACGATCCTTTCACATACATACCACTTTCACGCATATGTACCACTAAAGCAATGTTATGCCAATATGGTGGAACAGCTATTTCTTAAAAGCAGACCACAAAGCCTCCAGGATGCGTAATACGTTAGGATAGGTAGCTAAACTAAACTACTGATGGGTATGGTACAGCAATCCAAGAGTATAAAACTCTCAAACAGCTAAAATGTGCCAATTGCAGCCCTTGCACTGAAATCCAGGCTTGTACACCACTCGGAACTATTGTATCCTAAAGAAAAACAAGTGTGACAGTTAAATATCTACCACTGGTGGCAATAAACTGGACAGCTAGCACAGACTGAGTCAGGTATGTGGGAACAGGGAGGAAGAGAGGCTCTGGGGCAGGAAAAGTGGAGGGAAACCAAGCTTCTTCTAAAAGCTCTTTTTAAAAAAAAAAAAAAAATCACGAAGATCTTAACTTCCCTTTTCAGCCACTAGAATCACCACCAACAACAATTAAAAAAAAAAAAAAATGCAGAGGGGGAAACCTTGTGACAAATCTGCCTCCTCCTCCCTCCCTGCTTTCACCTCCCGGAAGCGTGGCTCTGGCTCCAGAGGTCCCTGCCGGGGAGCACCTGCCCTCAGCACAGCCCGGGCCGAGCGCCGGGCCGCCGCCCGCTCCGGCGGGCAGCCCCGCGGGCAGCAGCGTGAGGAGGCCGAGGAGCGGCGGCGGCGGCGGCCCGGTGCGCGCAGGCCTCACCGCCCCCGCCGGCCCCGCTGCTGCCCGCTGACGGCCGGGGACGGCGGGGCCAGGCGCCGCCGCCGCCGGGGAGAGGCCTCGGCGGGGGCCGGGGCGGGGGGCGGCGCACTTTGACTGCAGGGCGGCCGGCGGGGAGGGGGGCAAGCGGGTTAAGGGGAGCAGATGCTCTGGGGCTGGTTTTACCTGCTGCTGCTGCTGCCTGCAGTGGCATGAAGATCTGGCTCAGCCTCTCTCTCTCTCTCCCCCTCCCCGCCTCCCTCCCTCCCTCCCTGCGCGGCACACAGACCCCCGCGCCGGCCCGGCGCCCTGCGAGGGACGCGGGGCAGGGGGAGGAGGCGGTGGGGGAGGCCCGGGGAAGGGAAGGGAAGGGAAGGGAAGGGGAAGGGGAAGGGGAAGGGGAAGGGCTCCCCGCCCGCCCGCGGGAACGCGCGATGGCGCCGCCCACCACCACCACCATCACACACATCCCCCCCCAATCTCCCTCCGCGCAGGCGCCGGTCGCGCCGTGAGGCCGCTGCCGCCCACCCACCCACCCAGCCCGCCCCGCCGCGCCTGCGCCCTGCGCCCTGCGCCCCCGCCGCCGTTGAGGCAGCCGGGGTGGGGGAGTCGGGCGGCCGAGGCCCGCTCGGGCCGGCGAGGCGGCGGAGGGGGGAAGGCAGGGAAAGGGGAAAGGGCGGGGACGGGGCTTCCCTCGTCGCGGGCTGTGGCGCAGCCCGGCTGCCGCCCTGCTCCTCCCGAGCCCCGGCGGGCAAGAGCGAAAGGGCGCTGGGATTTTCTGAAATCAGGAGCTTTTCCCTTCGTTCGGGGCCTTTTACTCCCTGAGGAAGCGCGGGGCGCTTTTATTTCCGTACAGCGTACGCAGAGTGTAGTTACCAGTCAGGCGAGGCGGAGGTGAGGGGGGGAAGCAGCTTAAAATGAGGTAGTTGGATGTGAATCCCGTCCTTTGCTCCCTGGAAGCGACTGGCCGGGTTCAGACCGCTGGGGAAACTTTGTCGTGGAAGGAGGAAATTGGTGGTGGTGTAAAAATGAGCTTTGCTGGGCCCGGGCTGCCCGGGCCGCCCCGGCCGAGGCCCCGGCTGGAGCCCTGGGAGGGCCGGGCCGGTGTCCCCGCTGCGCTTGTCTTCCCAAGAAATGGAGTAAACCCTCTAAGAACGTTTTTCTACAAACCGGTAGCAGTTCAGCTGAGACAAAACACTTGAGTTTGCAAGGCGGACTCAGATCGCTGGCATGCGTTTGAGATCAGCTTGATCAAAAAGCTTCGCTTTCTTAAGTTTGGGAAATCTGCCGTTTGCTTGGCATTGGCCCTTCCTTCATTAAAAATCCTGAAGGAATGTCAACTGTTGTAGAGGACCACCTAGTATTGGAGAATTCATTTTACTTGCAAGAAAAACTGCAAAGTATACATTTATGCAACCCTTTGAAGATGAAGTGGAATGCTATATGTAACTAGGTTGCTCTTTGCGACAATTGTGTAATTTCTAATTATGCTTGATAGTGCACTAGGTATCCTAGCTTCTCTTTGGGGACTCCACTACAAGACAGAAAGGACAAACGAGAGACATACTCCATCATCCATACTGGCTGAAGCAGAATTATTATCTGAACCTGACTTTTGGAAAAATCAGCCTAAAAATCATAGCGTTTGACTATTAGATCATGTTTCAGGGCAACATAGGAAGAAAGATATCAGTCTGAGATACACCTAGAAATGTGAAACAGGAATAAAGCTTAGTAAGTTTAGCAATAATTGCATAATGAATGTATTGTATCTGATCTCTGAAGACATTTCTTCTAATTCGTCTCATTCCCAGAGAGGAACTTTTTTGCTTTATGGGCCATTTCAGGGCAAGATAATCAGCCCATCTCTGTGGTTTTGCCAAAGATACTTAGAGAGGAAGTCTTAACTCCATTCCAGTCTACAGATGTTTTTGATTCCCAGATGTTTAAGAAAAGAGAGACCAGAGTAGGTTCCGGCGTGCTGATGATAGTGTTTTACAGCAATGCGTTTAAATTTCTTGCAACAACAGAGCGTTTAAAGTAGAAAGAGCCATTTAAAGTTAAACATTAGTAGATTTAAAAGAAAAAAACGGGAAAAAAAAAAACCCCGGAGACATGAGAATTTCCTTGCATGTCCATATATCGGTTAATTTCAATCAGGTCATTTCATTTTCTGTTGAAATCATGATTTTCTTTGTCTCTCCTTACATTTATTTTGTGTTAGAACAGATCTTGATATTAAAAAAAGCCAACCAGTCAAGCATATAAGTCTTGTCTAGTAATATCATGTTTTGAATACTTCGAACAGCTCAGTGATGAAATGATAATTTTGTTCACTACAGGGCACAGCATTTGAATTAGAAATCATACAGCCATCTACAGTCAGTCTGCGTATATCACACTGACCTGTCCACTATAAATACATGGAAATAGGTATATTCTGCTTTTGGAATACAGTGCATTTTAGAAAAGAACACTTGCAAAAGTAGCATGTGCTTGGGAGATGAAATGGCAATGTAAAGAATTGTAGCAGATTGCATGTTGAAGATAATAGGTGTATACGCAGGATTCACTAAGTACAAATTTTACTGAAAGTATCAAAACCTTTTTTTCTATAAACCTGTAGATTTGTGCTACTGTTAAAAAAAAAAAAGTATGCACCTGCCTTTGGCACATACTCCCACTGTGTGCTCAAATCAGGCAATTGTGAGTTGTCTAAATAACTACTGGAGTAATTATATGAGCATAGGATATCTAACTGTGTGTGCACTTAGGGGATGTCTTAAAAGATTTGGCCCTCTCTGTATTCTCAATATGAAAATTTTCCCATGGAAAATAAAAGCTAGAACAAAAGCCAGCAGGAAAAACAACAGCAGAATCTGCCAAAAGTAGTTTATTCTTTTTTCATTGGCAATCAATTGTTAGGCTCATCGTAACACTTAAAATACCAATTTAAGCATGAATGGAGGTTCCACCCCAAGATTAAAACCATTGTACGGGGATTAATCCCTTTTACTTACACAACAATAAATGGAAAAATAAATTCCAAATATTATTATTTTACAAGATTATGGGGGGTTAAGAACAAACTGCTTAGACCATCTCAGTTTAGGTTCAAAATACGTTCTGCAGAGTCACAAGTAAAGGTGTGTAAGCTTTGTACAGGTGAAGAAGATAATGTTTGTAATTGCATATTCCTAATTTCTTATATTAGGTGTTGACTGAAATATTCTTAGGGTTAGAAATATTTTAAAAATTTTACTTGGCTGCGCATTGGAATTACGAAAAATCCTGGTTTATATTTAGTGACATTATTAGTTACATTTAAATAGTTTAGTCTGTAATCTAGCTAAGTTTTGTACAAGTTCTTAACATCTCAATTGTAAGTGGTATCTGTAGCAGAAAATGCATACATTTCTTGCGCACCTGTGGTGGTAGAAGCCAATGTAAGAGTAAGAAAAGTGGAAAATACTGACTTTCTGTATTCATTCCTTCCAGGTCTCGCCTGGTAAATTATCTAAAATACATTCTAGTTTCCAGTCCTTGGAGGGTGGGGGGATGTCCAATTTGATTAACAACTGTAGAGTAAAGCTATTACATGTATATGAACTAGTTAGCAGGATTTCATCTATTTTGAAAGAGTATAGTATAGATTTGCCAGTTTAATAAAGTATAAAGTAAAAAATCCTGACTTTTTGGCTTAGTTAACTCATGCATGCAAACAATATAAAAATTTCCACATATTTTTAGTATATATTTATGTGAATTGCATACATGTATTTTACTGTGTGCATATACAGATATATAAATATACTCATACACATTAGTTGTATTTTAAATTGCAGTAGTATCTTGTTTGGATTTCATATGTGATCTGTAATCCAGGAAATTTTGCAATCTCGGGAATCTGAAAAAAATCTCAGGAAAGTTTTAATGAGTGCAGCTTCTCCCATGAGGCAAAAGAAGCTCCACTTCTGTGTCAACTGTATTCCCATAGAGAAACTAAGAAATACTTGTAGAGTACTTCTAGCATTTCTAGACCCTATAATGGGTATTCTATGTGCACCTATTAAAAACAAATGTATATTGATTTTAAACTTGAGGAATTTTCTTCCAGTAGCATCTGTTTGATTCCATTGTCAGCTTGCAGTTTCCATTGTAAATATTCACTTATCACTCTCAAGTTCTGCTTTTGTACGTATTTTAAAATATTTACCAATCATAAGAAAAAGAAAATAATTACAAGTTTTGTTCTGTCCTTTTCAAGTCTCCATCTTTTTGTGGAAAAAAGTAAAAAAAAAAAAAAAAGTTTTGCTTCTGAATTACAATATGGCTTGGCCATAGGCATTCACACTTGAACTGAAATGGGTCTTAAATAATTTTAAAATTCTTGGTTTTAGTGGAGTTTAGGTATGCTCTTAGTGAACCTGTATGTCAAGTGATAGGATTCAGCATAGTTCTCCTGTTATTTCCAATTCCCAAATAGCTAACCAAAAATACAGTCTCTTCTTCCAGTAGAAAAGCAAACATCTCATGCTTTCTTAGTAAAATATGTAGCTTGACGTCCTGACAGTTATGTTCAAAATAATGAAATTAATCACATAAGTTTGACAAAGGGGCACTACTTGATGTGTTCTGAAAAATTTTAAAGGAATCAAGCAAAGTGGAGTGAGCAAGAGGAATAGAGACTGATGAACTACTGTTGGGAAGAATAAAAAGAGCCATGTTCGCCAGACTAGCTCAACTAAAATTTGCCACAGGTGAGACTCCCTCTGAAAGGTGTGAAGAAACTAACCTCCTGATCTTGAAACACACGGTGCATCAGCAGAGAGTCATATCAGCATAATCTGATGTACCACATAGCTGTTAGATCAGTGCCCAGAAAGGTGGAGAAACTGGTTAGAGCAGAGCAAGGCTATATAAAGATTTAATGCAGAAGGACAAAAAGAAAATAAACTGGATATCAGAAAAAGTTCCTGCTAAGAGTATCCAAAAATACACAGTGATTCCTGTGAATATGAGTGTCCGGGGCAACATTTTTGCATGTGGTTCCTTTGCTCCTAATTCAGGCAAAACCATCCATTGACACTTAAGTTCCATTGATTTCAGCAGAGTTTAAGTGCTTTCCTGAATCGAGGCTAATTAAGTGCATCACATACAAATACTCGTGTGCATAAATTGTTTACAGGATTGGGGCTTTAGGGCTTGTCTAAACAGAGACACTCAGGAAAATTAATCCAAATTAACTAAAGGTATGAATTTAAAGTGGATTAGTTAAACCACATTAAACCCCAGTGTGGACTGGGGTTTAATGTGGTTTAACTAATCCACTTTAAATTCACTGTTTTAATTACTTTGGATTAACTTTCCTGAGTGTCCCTGTTTAAGCAAACCCTTAGTGTATTGAATAAAGTCCCCAAATGAGTCAAAATTAAAATAGACCCCAAACTAAATAAATAGCAATTCTGCATTGGCAAGGGATGAAATCTTTAATTTTTACAATTCCAGTGACTGTGTACCACCAATGTGCAGAGGAACAGCAGCAATGAGATCAAATTGCAATCAGTGAACATGACAATGGAACTAAGCCGTGAAACACCAAGCTGTGTAGGAAAGGCTGGTCTGAGAAAAAAATCGGAATAAAAAATAAATTTTCAAATCAATGTTGTGTACTTCAGCAATATTAAACTGCAATTTAAAAATAAAGATCAGATTTATTTCCGCTTGAGCTGGCAAGACCAGTGAAGGTACTGTGGTTGCCAATACAGTCTGTGATGGCTAGCAAGGAAGCCAAAACTGGCAAGAGAAGTAAGATAAGCCTTATTTATGTAAATAAGAAACCATTTGTATTTAATAATAAGCTATTACTTCTGATTAGCCACTTAAATATGGTACATAAATAAAGTACTCAAATAGCAGTTGATATTATTATTTTGATAAATGAACATTTGTGTTCTTTTGAAAACTACAGTCTGATTCCCAGGGTAACATTTGCTTAGAGTTCCACTGGAAGTGGTGGGACTTCATTAGGCTTCGAATTGGGGGCCAGCACAGCAGCCAGACTCTTCAGGTGCATTAAAAATGTAAAGAGGGACGAACGTGGGATTGCAAGCAGTACAAATTAACTAACCGACTGCAGATTGATTTTTTTTTTTTTTTAAATAAATAAATAAATAATAAACCATTGATAACTACTCAATTTGGCATGAAATATCAGACATTCATGGCCAGACACCCAGCTGGTGTAAGTGGGCAGATGGTCCTATCTTTACTTAGAAATGATAAGTTGGGGAAAAATTTTGTTTGGTTTTTTTTTTTTTTTTTTTAGTTTAAGCAAAATCTGTTCCTCTGCTGAAAGTGACAATTCTTTAAATAAAAATATTGTTGAAAAAGGTTAGTCTTTTTGTATTTAAGCTGTGTAATTCGGTTTTGGTATTTCAAACTTGAAACTTGCTACGAGACTAATACCGTCTTTAGTTACACTGCTGAAAATGCCTGCATCCTGACTGCTTTCCAGCCCTGGTTGGATATACATGCACGAGGCTAATGTCATAGCCGCGCTTCCATAAAATAAAAACAGTGCCTATGATTAAAAGAGCCTTTACCCCTAATAGTAATGTGTGCTTAGTGCTTGGTAACCAGTGATCCTCACTGAAAGAGCAATTTTTAAGAATCCTCTGCCTTGCCCATTTATTTCAAAAAATTGTGAAGCAGTTTGGAAGTGACCAGGATGATGCAGTTCTGGTAGGCTTCCCCTGCTGCCCCCACTCCCCGCAGAGCGGCGAGGCCCTCTCTGCGCGCAGCTCTCCTCTGCGGCGTGACAGGTCTTCTGTCTTGCTGCTGACGCTTGGTAAAGGGAAGGGACTAAAGCCAGTGAAGCGAAGAAAGAAGCAAGGCAAGAAGATGGGGCAGGCAGGCAGCCGCACGGAAGGCAGGACAGGTGGGAGAGAGTCAGGGTAGAGGGCCTGCCCATTCTCCAAAACTGAGAACAGAAGAGTAGCAAATTGAACGTTCAAGTAACTTTACCTCTGACAGCTGTTTTAATCTTGCTCTGCTGTCCAACTGCTTCAGTAATTTTTCTTCCTCTGTAGTTAGCTTTTTTACCCCTCTGCCCCTTTCCACGTACAACTTTATGCTGTTTCTAAAAATAACCCCAAATCTTAAAGCTGTTGTTCTAAAACACTAACATACTGTGCCAACAATTATTTTATACTGTCCTTTCACTAACCTAGAACATAATTAAGAATGTTCCCAGCTGTTCAGTTCTTGATGCAGAAGGTTCCTTCAGCTTACATTGATCTGAGTAACTGGCCATGCACACTGTTGCTAGTGTGGAGGTAGAGTATAGGTGGAAGTTAGGAGCAAGGGTACAGAAAAGAAAGGAAACGAGAGCGTTCATTTTCACTTTGATTTTTATATTTCCAGAATTTTATTCAATAAAAGAATATCCCCATGTACAGGTGAAAAAACACACATTGGCTTTCGTTTATATGCTGAAAATGACTGTTCCCCTGGTAAGCAGAAAACAGTAGTTCTGATCCATGCCCTATTTTGGAGAACTCTAATTTAGTGCCTAAAGAAATTTGAGGGCAAGAGCACCTTTTTCATTACACTGACTCCCACTTGTTTTTTACAAGAATTAAGTGTAAGCCCTACAGCAGCACAACTGTTAAGATTTTTATGGGTCTTAAAAGGGACACTGGCAATTTGAAATGAGTGAAATATCATACACTGAATAGTGACAATTGTTTATGGCACTGTTTTTCCATCTTGCAGCATTAAAAATGTGGTTTAAATTTTCCTTTTTCCTGATATGGTGTTTGTGTGGGCCAGACAACAGTACAGTAATTGCCCTCTGGCTCTGCAAAAAGTACACAGGATCCTCTGTGCTCAAGCACAATCTTTTCTTCTCTGGTGATCTGATGTAGCAGCATGCCTCTTCACCAGAGGGGTGTCCTAGAAAAAGAAGGAACTCCCTCTCTAAGGTGTTTTCAAAATAATATTACTTTTTATTGCCACAATTTTCATTCAAGGATTTCACAAAAGCTTTGAATGTGTCAATGAATATTCAGATTAGCCCTAAAAAATATTTGTCAGTCATAGACTAAAGTGTGGGAAGGATGAATTTAGGAGTTCACAGCCACAAAGTCAATCAAAAACAAAGAACACTTCTGCTGAATTTATCATATCCGTTAACCTCATTATGATAGTGATTGTCTGGGGTGCATTTTAGTGTAATAACCGGTGAGAGATTGGGAAGGGATGAAGCAACTGTTTCCTCTAGAACGCTTTATGCAGTGCTGCCAGGGGAAGATTGTCTTATTTCTGTTCTCTCTATAATTCTTCTTTCCCCTTTGAGTGAACCGAGGCAACTGGCCCTATTCTTCTCTGAATAAACTTTTGTAGGGTTTGAGTGGGCCAGCAGAAGACAGCGGAAAAAATTCACTTTGCCAGTGTGAAGACAACTAAAGATAACTACAACTACCATTATTTGTCTCTATACTTCTGCCCTTTTTGAAAAGCTCTTAATTTTTTCTGTTCGTATTAGGTGGGGGTATGATATGACATGTGAAGTGATATGTGTATGATATGATACATGAAGTGATATGTTGGTAGGTTCCTGCAGGAGCAAAACTACAGAGAAAATCTAAGGGCATTTATCTACACATAGGGGAGCAGGACACAAACAAGGAATAAACTGGAGAATATAAACTGGTTAGACTTATTTTGACTTGGCTTTGAATTGTAACAATTTCAAAGTAGTATAAATTGCTTCCTGTGGTAAGGAGACTGGAGCTGGGGAGAAGGGAATGGCAATGGATGTTGTATGCATCGACTTTAGCAAAGCCTTTGATACAGACTCCCGTAATCTTCTTACCACTAGCACTTATTTATATTTTTTTCAGCACTTGTGACACTGCATCTGGAGTACTGTGTCTAGTTTTGGGCTCCCTAGTACAGGAAAGGTGTTGGCATACTAGAGGCAGTCCAGTGGAAACCACCGTGCTGGTCAGGGGGCCAGAGAACATGATGGACAAGGAGTGGCTGAGAGACCTGGGCCTGTTCAGCCTTAAAAAGAGAAGGGGAGACCTTATTGCTGTCTATAATGACCTAATCAGAGGATACAGAGAAGACAAAAACAAACTCTGCTTGCAGTTGCACAATAGTAAGGGAGGCAACAGACACAAGTTGGAGCATGGGAAATTCCTATTAGATATTAAGTTTTTTGATTTTTTTTTCTATTATATTGGTCAAATACTAGAAGAGGTTGCTCAAAGAGGATCTCCATTCTTTGAGGTATTCAAGACTGAGCTGGACATGGCCATGAGCAACCTGATCTGATTAGACCTGTTTGAGTAGATGGCTGAACAAGACAGCACCCAGAGGTCCCTTTCAACCTAAGTTATTCTATGAAATTGCACATCTCTCTTCTTTGGATGTTTATAATGTGTTCTAGAAGTTTTAGAAATGTTTGTTTTCTCTGGGCATCTTGTAGAAGATGTTGAAGAAATGAGAAATCTCTCTAAATGTTAGTACATGCAGAAATTACATTCCAAATTTCTTTCAGTCTCTTACAAAGGGTCAGGCTGTCTACCATTGAATTTGATATCTGAATTTAAAAACCAGTTTCTTTTCCCAAATCTGAACTAAATAGAGCACTTCAAGAAGATCTAGAATTCTAAATACAATTAAGTTTTTGTTGTTTCTTTTTTTTTTACAAGGTTGAGTGTCAGAAGACTTGCAAAGATCTGCAGTGAAGAACAGAAAAGGAAAAGCAGACGGTTTCTCTTAATCTTCTTCAAAGTTTTATGAAAGTGAATGATCTTCTGCGAGTTTGCTAGGGGACCTCTGTAATTTCAAAGACGGGAAAACTGATCTCTAGCACCATCTCTGAACAAGAAGAGTGCTGAAACTTTACAATGGTATATTTTATCTTAAGAGTTCATTAAGCTAGGATTTTGGTAGGCATTTATGAGGACAAACCCAAACCAGTCCTCCAATTTTCTATTTAGTCTCAGCAGGCGCTGGGAAAAGGAAAAAGGCTTTCCACTAGCATCATGGCCTCTAAAGACTGAAGTCAGCCAAGGCATGCAAAGGACACACCTCCTCTTTCAAACAACTAGTTTTCTCTTTCCTTCAACCTTTTTCCTTCCCTTCCCTCTGACCAAAATCCCAATATGGTGTAGAGTCCCCCTTCCTTGGAGAGCTTCGATATGGCAGATTCTTTCATGAAGAAATGTTTGTGATAGTCCTTGTCTCTTCATTCATGTAACATTGTCAGTCACTTGCCCATCATCACAAAATCTTCCAAATTGTACAGAGCATAAATTTGTACTATAAAAAGATGCCCAAGCAAATGAAACAGATCCCTTGAGCACACACACACTCTTTTCTTTACCAAAAAAGTCTTTCTAATATGTTTAATTTGTCATAAAAGCATAGAGAACACAGGCCTATTTTTTGCTTTGCTATTCCTTTCTGTAATGCACTAATTCATTGAACGCATTTTAAATGAAAATATTCTTGAGATCACAAGAAGTCAAACTATTAAACATTTAAACAATGTCTCTCAGTAGGAAAAGTCTTGTGTCCTTTGTTAAATACTGACTTCAAACCATGATTTCTGCATTGAGTTTTATTAGCAGTCAGTAAGCAAATTTGAAGGGCCTGATCCTGCATTGCTGACACCATGCTGGATGAGGCAGAAATAAAACAGCACACTGGAAATTAGATTAAAGGCCAAGTCTGCAACTGTTATTGAAATCCAATAACTCAAACTGCAGTCTTACCAGCAGTTAATAGTCCCCATGGTGCTAAATAATCATAAAGCTTGAGGGTATCTACTATTGTGCCAGCACACCAATGAGATGTAACCATCCTTGCCCCAGGAGTTGTAAAACAAAAGCCATTCTCCCATCAAAGGGCAAGTTTTCTTGAGGGGGGACTGATACCTCTGTAAAGAATTGGTAATGTCTTCTATGACCTTTTGTAATTCCTTTCCCTATCTTTACCAAGTCTACACAAAACCTTGGAAAGGACAATCAGTTTCTCTTGCAAAAAATGCAAGTATCAATCTGTAACATTAGTGACCGAAGTCAGATAGTTCAAAGGCACCACACAAAGGACTTCTTTTTAGCTAGACAAGTGTAAATATATCCCTTTTAGTTCCTATCCTAATCTTGAACACTATTGCTTTTGACTTCCCCAGGCACAAGTTTTTTTCATGTTTCTTCAAAGGAAAATGAAAACAAGAGAAAGAAAAACCTTGAAGGTTTTAAACTTCATACAATGTGCTCAGTTCTCCTTGATTATCAATTTCATCCTGAGCAGAAGAACATGAGTCAGTTGGAGTTGTGTATGAGACCAAAAGTCATGCAGAGATCAAGTGTCCTGCTCTTCTCAGCATAAATCTTTATACAGAATGAAATGAAACTTCTTCAAGTAGCACTGGGGAGGGATAGGTAAGTTAAAAGGAAGACACCGGAACATCCATGTTCCTGCATTGTCACTCTGTTCCTGAATAGCAAAAGCTAAATGGAGAACAACTTCTTCACCAAGTCTGTTCTTTCTAGCAGAACAGAGTAAGCAGGAACAGTATGAAAATAACCAAATGCAGTTAGTCTTCGTTGGACTAACAGTCTTTGCCTGTGATATCAGGCAAATTCCAAGAAATTGCCACAGTAGAAGACATGAATAAAACTGAATCTTTACTTACTGAGGTCATTGTAGATTCGGCTACTAAGTTCAGCCAGAGGAGGTTTTACTCATTAATATGGACAGATTCTCTGGGAGAGCTCTGATGAGGGTATCCCATCTGATAAATCTTTCTTTGAAACAAATGTTGAGTTTGAAGACTTAATTCAATGAGAGCTTTTGCTCTCAAGAGCTGCCTTTTTAAGACACTATTTCAAACAAATCTATACAGCCCTGCCAATCATGCTGCTCATACAGTCTTTCAGTAGCTATTGCAGCTACCAGTTATGAGAGAAGAAAATATTTTGGGCACAGCTACTAGTAATGTTAAATACCTTGTTTGTGTTCTGTGGCAGGAGTCTTTTTTATGGAATCTGTCCGATCTCCATGAATATTTTTTCACTACCTTGCTTATCCTGCTGACTAAACATTTTGGTATTGTCACAAATAAGAAAAAAAGGTGACAGCTGAACAATCACAAAGACCTTTTCTTCTGTTTCAAAATAGGAATGATTTCAGTAATATAATGGGGAGTATTTAGCTCCATTCAAAAGAAAATATAAAGGTCTGTGGCATGAAGAGGGCAAGTGCTTTAAATACAGCGTTAAAAAAATCTGACGGACAGCCATCTTTGCCTGGTGTCACTGAGGTCTGACTGTTCCCAGCGTCTTTTGGACCATAGCCAACCTCTTTATTCCAATGTTAAGGAAAAGATAGATAAGACTCAAGTTTTTAATTTGCAGTCCCAAAATTTGGAGATCATCTTCAGAAGTTTCAGATTTATGTAGTCTCATAATATGCCCTGGAGATACCACGTACCTAATTCTTCTTGTTCATTATCACCCCTTGTTTTGTATAAATTGCTGTTATGTTGAGATTTCTCTTCCCCTTTTATTAAGGCAGTTAACCATTTACCAGTTTTATATGAATTATCATAGAAAAATTTATTTGCTCTATAAAAATAATTGGCTTCTTTAACAGCAATATTATTCAATAGTGCCTTAATCTGTAGCAATTCTACATAAGCTTTTTACTATGGGATTTCTGATGTTCTAATTTTTTATTGTTAGCTTTGCTAATAGCTCCAATTTTTCTTGCCTTTGGCATTTCCTAATTTCATGACATACACCTAAAATCCAGCTTCTAAAAGTCACTTTGAAAGCCTTCAGTACACTATGATGTGAAGCAGAGACCAAATTAAAATTTATATATTCCTTGATTTTCGTTTTAATGGCTATTAGAAATTCTTTATCCTTAAGTAATAGAGTATTGAATCTCCAATGCAAACCATTTTTATTCTCCTCTCTTCGAATTATCTCTATTATTTCACTGGTATATTATCAGATAAAAGGAATCCATGCACTTTAATTCTCCATTTACTCCCAAACAGGTTTTTGTCTCTGCAAAAAATGCCTTGTCTCATATAAGACTGATTTTCCACAGACAAGGAGTCTGAACTTACTTCATTGGGGTCAGTAGAGCTACTCACAGGTTCAGAAAATAAAGCTGCTTATCTTCATGTTTGTAAATGTAAGTCTTGCCATCATTTATTTCCTCTATTTTTTTAACTACAAAGTTAAAAAGTCCATTCGACTTTCAGCTGAACTGACGTAATTTTTCTTGCTGGTTTTCTTTTACATGTGCGTAGGACAAACTGATGGGAAGATTCTGTCACCTTTTTTATATCAAAATGCAAGCAGCAGAGCTCCTCCAGAAGTATTTCTGAATGTACACCAGTCATATAGCCTAGTCTTATGATGACAGCAAGCTCCTCAGTCGGGGTTCTTTGCTGTATCTCCAAATGAAGGACATTAATACTGGAATTTACTTGCTGATTTTGAAAGACATTTTGTGCTTGCTGGTTTATATATATTTTAAAGAGATGAAATAAGAATCCACTCCAGTGTTGTATGAAGCAGATTTATGCAATGACTGCCACTGATAATCAGTTGTAGACGAGTACGATGCTTTTCCCTCCATGTAGAGCTCCTTTGTGAAATTTAGCTAAGGCAAAATGTAAACTATATTGTATTTTCTCATTTCATTTGGTATTTTTACCGATTTTGCTGTTTGAATGATTAGTATAGTCACTTTGTTCTCTTATTCTTTTGATGGCATAATTAGGTTTGTAATAAGTATTCAGATTATTACAAATATCAAAGCAGTGTGAGATGAACGTGGACAAATAAGCTGCATATGATAAAAATATAACCACTCTTATGAGTAAGGCATTTTTCATTTCAAAGGCTGCTTAGTAATATAGGACTTGGTCATTCTGATTTAAGTTTCACATTTAAAGGTAAACTAACAAAGTGTTTATTTTAATCAGCCTGTCCTGTGTCATCTGGTGGAAGAATAAACATCAGTTAAAAGGCTATCAATCTGACAAAATGACTTACCTTAAATGTTAACTTGGAAAAAAAATCACTTCTTTCACTGTTCTTGGTTTGAGTGAACTGATGTTTCTTAGAGCAACTGAAAAAGAAGCTTTGCAAATATGTTTCAAGCTCTTTTTTTTTTCTCTTTTGGGTTGGTTTATTTCCCCCACCCCCCACCCCCCGCCCTTGCTGTGGTGTTTACTGCCTCTCAACAGTGTCTTTTTGCCTGGAAGACAACAGTTATAACAATATGACGCAGGTATTTTTCCAAAGAGAGCTGCCTGTTTCTAGGGGATTGTTTTAAAATTTCTGGGATAAATCCTGAACTGACATAAATATCTACAGAACGATTTCCTGGCTTAAGTATTTACCCCAATTTACAATTGGCTCCTTTGGTTGTATCGCCCACTGAAAAATTGGTGTTCCCTGCTAGTGTCATCCTCCTCTCCCCAGTGGCCATCGTTGACAGAGGAGGAAGGGAGCCTTTATGGGTATGTTGGCTGTAGTGGTGCAGACCTTTGTAGGGCTGCTTTTTGATCTAGTAAGTCTTCTAGCCCTCTTGTGCTTTGTACAGTATTTAAGGCTCCTGTCTCGGTAGTTTTTGTCCAGCCTATAATGCATATAGGAATTTAGAAAACACATCCACATAGTAATGAGTTAAAGGAAGCTAAACTCTGCACAAATTAATAAACGGCTATCAGCTTCTGCAGTTGTATTATTCAGCCGTATTATTACATGCTGCCTAAGAGCTCTGCTTGTAGAACAGGATCGCTTTATGTTGGAAAGAGTCAAAATAAGATGGAGTACAAAAGTACAAGATAAAGAAAATTGCCATGAAATTGCTATCAGGTGCTTGGGTCGGTTGAATGGCTCTATGTGCAGGTTCCTACATGCTTGTTCATTTTGGACAAAGTCACATTAAAGGAATGGAAGGTGTCTTACTGAATTTGGTGGAATCTGGATCAGGCCCTCTGTGGGGAAGCTAGGTACAGCCTCTTGTAAAGAAGTTTTTAAAGCCACAGCCCTTTTGTTTTCTCTTTCACCTGGAATCAGTGTAAAGTAATACTATGTATACAAAATAAGTGAATGAACAGTGTCAGAGGTGGCAATAAAATGTTCACTGTCATTACTGCACCTGAAAACACACCCATTTGTGATGGTATTGTAGAGTGACTACCCCTTAGTGAACACAGCATGTATAGTATAGATTGTTCCATACTTAAAAGTACATTTATTTGAGCTTGTCTCTTTGTGGCTAGGTGCTATTCCATATTCTGTCTTCAGCTGTAAAGTGCTGGTGCACTGTGTCTGTGATTTATTGTTCTCATAATCGGTAATATGTCTCTTATGTATATGCTTTCTTTTTCTTAGCTATTGTCTCCGATGGTCATATTAAAAAAATCTTTTCATGGTTTTGTGGCTTGTACAGCAAGACTGCATTTTCCTTTTTTATACTCAAAATGTTTCCCTCTGCAATTTGTTTAAAACTTGAGATTAAACTGCATGAGATGTAGAATGACACCTAAAAACCATAACATCCATTGGAATGACTTGAGTTCAGTGAGTGGAGAGAGGGAAGGGAAAGCTAATTTACTGGCACATGTCTCCCATGCTTGTTGAAGGCCACTACAGTCAATGTTTATGCCAGCTGCCCGTGATCCTTACCTCTGCAGGCAGCATCTCTTTACACATTTAACCATTAATATGACTTTATTCAGTTGTGTGTGTTGACTGTGTTTGAGTAGTACCTGCTGCTTGGTTTGCTTAGCATAACAAACTCCTTATTCTACATCTGTTTGCTGTGTTGTGGTCACACAGGGTTAACTGGGTGATCTACAGCATTGAGCTACAGTCTGCCTGTTTTGGGTTCCTGAGTTAGTGAGAGCTTCCCCCCAGCTCGGTAAAACAGCAAGTCTCTGGTGAACAGAGTTTTTCCCTTCACGAAATATGGTCCTATGCAATTGGCTGCGTATTAGGTGTCCAGAAGATATAAGTTCAGATGCTTTTACTGCATGGAGATAAATTCTGCCCTTTCATTACTTAAGTTTCCTTGCCCACTGCAACACAAATTGATTTCTGTTCACAGAACAAGCTCACTTAGGGGTGATGGGGTGTTTGGGTGCTTTTTGCACTGCTCTATTTGAGAAGAGATTTTTGGTGCATCTTTTCGTTCTTTTCCTTTTTACACTACGGGGGACGATATGGCTCAGTGTGTTCATTGCCTGCCTGACTTCCCTCTGTTCTATGTACTGTGGTGTGTAATTAACAAGCAACGTGCCTTTTATACAAAGGAAAAGCAATAGGTGGACTACATGGCAATTTTCTAGTATGCAACTGTGTTTCCAGAGCTGTGCACATTGCTGCTGACACCTTTACAAATATAATAGTATGAATTTAACACACCGACAGAAATGCAAGGAAAAGGCAAAACCATGCTGGCTTCTTCAGTGCTAGAAAAACAACAAATTAAAATGTTTGGCAAACAGAGGACAAAATTCATAGGGAAAAGACTTGTACTTCCAAGCTTCTCAGGGTACATCAAGCAATAAAGATTAAGAATTTATTACAGCTTTGTGTTCCTATTGTTATTTTTATCCTTCTGTCTCCTTCCCCACCTCACTCCATTAAGCTTGCTAGTAGAAGACACTACATTTTATAAAGTTATCAATAAAAAGTACTCCATGCACAAAGAATGGTAACAGAGTGTTCCTTTCGTGTGCAGAACATGTTGCATAATTGCATAAAATTGCACTGAGTTACTATGAACTTTTATAAGGTCTTCAAATAGTCTGCTAAAAATGTTTCTGTGAGAATGGTCAAGTTATGAGCTGTAGTGTTTAAAGGGCAAAGTTGAAATTCTCTGTGTAGGTATATAAATTAGAATTTTATGAATAATTATTTTATTACTCATGAAAATGAGCAATAGCTAGTGTGATGTGTGCTAAGCAGCAGGTAGCAAGTGTTACAAGTTGCCATGTTTGGCAGTATGGAACCATATTTTTGCTTAACCTCGCTGGAACACAGGTAGCAAAGTTTCTGCCCGTTTTTAAACAGGGCAAAATATCCACTAGAAATGGTGGATCAGACCAATCCATTTATCTGTATCGTGGGATCAATGAGCTAGGAAACCATCCCTCCTGTCAACCACATGGCATTACTACAACTGTATGTAGATAACAGAGAAAGACTGCCCAAAAGATACAGCTCTTTTCAAGTAAACTGTAATAGATTAATGGTTTTTTTCTTTACTCATATGAGTAGTTTGACTGATTACTTGCATGAGGGAGACGGCCTGGGTTGGGCCCAACTAGGAGATGTTGTTTCTCAGAATTCCAACAATAACATTCCTACACATTATTCTACAGAGCTTTTGCCTGAGGGCCCAATCTTGTCATCCTTCAACACACAGCATTTCCATTGAAGTCAGGATCAAGAAAATTATAAACCATACAGCATAAAAAGATATGCTTGGTTCACTTGGCACTGGAAAGCTCTATGTACAGGCCTTTGGGTGCTGTTCCGTGATTTTGACTGAGGCAAAATGGGAAACAGGGGAAGGTTAATGTATGAGTATTGTGAAAATTATAATAAAGAGTATATAATTCTGGTTAGAGTCAACCAGCATTGACCTGTAAATATTGGAATGCACCCCCCAAAAGGAAATTATTTTTTGAAGATTAATACTGATTTGTTTCTCATGACCTCTTCCTCACCTCTTCCAGGCTAGCCAAGTAGTGTGGATGGCCAAATAGCAGTGGATGTTTACAATCAACTGCACTTTGCAAGAAAGAAGCATGGTAGTGGTTCTTTCATAAAATGCGTCCAGCCGTGGTTTCCCAAACTTTTGTCACCTCTGAATTGCACTTTAGGAATACACTCCAGATGAAGCTGCCCTGAAAACCTTTAGCTTAACTGTGACTAGATGCTGTGTCCACTTTGCATGAGACCACGTTATGCTTAGTCCCATGATCTGTTACCAGATACCTAGATGAAGAAGAGGTTGGTCTTGACCTACAAGCCTTAAATGGTTCTGAATGATGTGAGAAATTCTCTTTCCCCACCTGAGCCTGTCTGAGATGTTCATGTGTGCTGTGAACATACTTGCAGGGATGTATCACTTTGCCTTCCCCAAGTGCAGGTTCAGAAATTGTCAGGATCAAATGCAACATAATTATTTCTTCCAGTCTTTTCTTGGCGTGTCAGTATGTGGCCTGAGAAAAAGGACAGATGAAATTGAAGCATGAGAAATTACTTCATAACATTTTTGACTTATTTCTAAGAGGACCAAGAAAACTTTAGGCATATAAATATACTAAAAAACCTTACAAGTGTCTAAATAGTCAGTTTGGCTGTTCCGATTCTCTCAGTGGTTAGAAGTTTCTGAAATTCCTTTTTAGCTTCATTCTCATTATCTCTTCTATTTTATTTTTATTTTACATGTTAAGAAAAAAATGTATGGCAAACAATGCCTCAAGCATTGCAGCATGGTTAGGAACCAGGTTTCTAAATGCCCCAGTTAATATAACGTATAATGTTGCATTCAGCAGCAACTCATCTGATTGAAATAATTTGACTGGAATTAAACTATTGCTACTAAAATTTATGTAAAACTAATGAAAAATTTATTGGTTTATAAAATACTTGCTTTTATCCAGGACTAACAATTCCTATGCAACGCTAGTGATCCTCCCACAAATATTTGAGAGGAAATAAAATATAAGGGAGTTCATCAGTTCATATTCCCCGAGATCCTCACAGTTACTCTTCTTTGTGATCCAGTCTTAACTTTTTCATGACTTTAATCTTAAAAAATAGATTTTTAATTAAATTCAGAGCTATTATTCCCCTTTAGGGGAGGTGGGAAAAACAAATGCAACTCTGATGCAGGACCTCTGAGCATAACACTTTCCCTCTCTTTACAGTTCATTTTGGCATTTTTATATATCTTCTGCTAATAAAATGTAATGATTTTCATCTTTTACTTTGACATCTGAGTCTGTATCTTTTATCTGTTGTTTACAGTGTTTCAGCCCATAAATAAATCATATGACAAAATAAATTACTTAATCTTGTGTTTTATTTGGAAACACATTAAAGCCTAGCTTTGGTGGGAAAAAATCACTTTACACCTTACAATTGCTTATATACTTTTATGACTTTTGTGTCACGTTCAAATACTATCAAGGTGTCATATCAATACCAATTGTTCACAAGAGCCACATTTTAAACCTTTCAAGTTTTCTGATAGAGTTTGATAGGAATACTTTTAAATGAAAGTACATCTGTCTTTGGCAAATGGCATTTTCAGTTCTGAGTGGTTTGTGGTTGTTTTTTTTTTTAATATGATGTTATAGTGTATTACAAAAGCAATATTAATCCCCAGAATGTTCTTCAAATCAGTATACATATGATTATAATGAAGTCCGTTTATCCGGTCACCTGTATCCAAGGCTGTTTGTTGTCAGCATCTGATTTTTTCATCCACTATAAATTCACTTATCCTGCATATTCCCAAAGTTGTTCTTTTGTGTTTTTTGGCATCTGTGTAACTGGTAAAATAAATGGTACTGCACTGAATTTCAGGCTGTATTTTTATTCTCAATTTATTTTAGACACATTTTGCTTCAACAACAAGGAATAAATGATAAATATTTTCTCCACTGTTGTGAAAGAAAAAAAGTTTATAACCCCAGTGCATTTATCAAGCTTTTACCTGGTCAAAGAAAATTAAATCAAATTCTAAATACTTGCTTGCATATCTCTTCTAGAAGCTTCTTTCCTTCACAAATGCCTCCCACAAAACTATCTTTCACATAGAGAGTGTGCCCTCTTTTCTTAGGTTAATTGCTGAAATATGATGTGGTGTGGTTTCATTCTTAGTAATTTCCGGATTCTATTCCAGGACATTTGGGATAGAGCCCAAGAGCTTAGCATGTTTTCCTTTTTTCATGGTAAAATTGTGCAAATATGCATTAGAGTGTGAAAACAAACAGTCTAATACATTTTTGCAAAGCTCTTTATGTTTACTGTTTATTGCAGATACCAGATCCTAATTAAAATGCGCTAACAAAAGCCAAGATACAAAGAACAAAGATATAACGAAGCCTCATCTTTTAAAAATATTTGTGATTAATCCCAGAGGACACTGTGTCATACGTCATTATTATAAAATTCAAGAAAGTTAACTGCATCTTTGGAAAGAATATAGTGCCAAACACTGTATCCAATCCATAGAAAAATAATCATATCATGGTCATGTTTTCTAAGGAATAATCTTTTCAGATCCTATAATGGCATCCAGCTACAGCCCCTCTTGTTTATGGTTCCTTGTGCTTCTCAGTGAAAACTTCTTGAATAGGTTTTTAAACATCTTGAAATGCTGCTTCCTCTTACTGACATTTGCCTGTAAATAAATCTCTGTTGTTATGAAAAAGGGGTGATTTAAATTTGATCCCAGAAGAGATTCTTGAACAAGAAATTAACTTAATATGCTTGTTATTTTAACTATGTAGAAACAAGTTACTGCTTGCTTTTAAAAAATCTTCTGTTCAAGCAAAGATCAAGCCTTTAGAGATCACATTTTGTATTCACTTCAGGTGAAATAAACTTGTGGTCCAGCAACTGATGCCTACAACAAGGTAGAATTGCTCTGGTCCTGTTATGCTTCGGAAGTGGAGATTAGAGCATTCATGCAAAGTAATTCTGTTTTCCTGTACACCATGGTACCCGGCTTCACAAAGCATGGAAACCGAGAACATGCATGGATTAGGTATATTAACAAACAGTAACTGATCAATCTGCTCACAAACTGTGAATTCACTGACCAGAAATTAAAGTGGGTGTCAGCCATGCAGCAGTCTGCGGTGGTGTCATAGAATTTCAACAACTGTTCACTGAATAACTGGCATCTTCGTCTCTCCTTGGTTATCCATGTTACTTTTTCCCATGTAAGTAAAGCACTAAGGCTTTGGGAAAGAGATTTGTCCTCTGCATATGCCAGGCGATGAATGCCTGTAAGAGGCGATGAACTGAGCACACGCTGAAAGATTCCCCTCCATCTGTTGGAAAGCAGAGGGCAGCGCTGGTGGTGAAAGATACTTCCCTATGTTTAGGGAAGGGAAGTTACACCACCAGCTTCTATTTCCCTGAAAAAGAGCAGAGGGAAAGAGGCAGAGGTCAACACTGGAAAACACGCTTTGTAGGAAAGACTTGATTCATTATTGGTGAATCAGAGGCAAACGCAAGAACGCCCTATGGAGATCTGTTTGTGCTCAGTTAAGCCAGTTGCCCAGTCGCTATCCAAACGCTTTCATGTGAATTTCTCTTTCTTCAGAAAATTCAAACGTTACTGGGACTTCATTCTGCTGCTCAGGATAACAGAGATCACACTGGAAGGTCTTCTGGATCTTCTCTGTATTTGGATGCTTCAGCTTTCTCAGATTTTACACTTCCTACATTTCATTCCAGGACTTCAAGAAAAACATTTTCAACATTCTGTTCTCAAAACACCTCAGGCACTATTGTTCTTTTCCCATCCATGTATCAAATTCTTCTGTTACATGGGATTGCTCCTTTCATACAGCAGCTGGTGTCAATTAACACAAAGTTATCTTGGAATCCTGAAAAAGTTGTACCACAAACTCTTCCTGGTTTGTGTTTGGATTGTTTTGTAAATTAAAAAATGCTCAACCTTCTGAAAATAGGGATCTAATCTAAGTAGACACATCTTTCCCTCCCCATTCTGCTTTGTTGCAGTATATCCCATTATTTTGTTATGCAAAGTATATATTCAAGGAAATTTCATTTGTGTTTCTGCTGTTTCCATAATCTCAGTCAAACAACCAGGAACCCTTTCAGATGTAGCATGGAGAGGGCTACTCTGAAAGGCTAACATTGTCCAGTCTCTCCAGGTTCCCCCAGAGACTGTAAGAGAGTCATGCTCTCTGGGGTCAGGGAACTGCTGAATTAACTCTCTCGGGAAGTGTTTTTCTATGTATTAACTATAAAGGCAGTTTAGTGAAATTTGACTCACTAGGTTAAAATTAGCCCTTGAGAATACTTCTCTCAGTTACATTAGTATGAGGCAAAGCTTACTTGTTCTTCAGTTAAGAAACCTGTAAAATGTGTAGGACTGCTTTTGAATGAAACAGAATCTTTTCTAATGTAAAAATTAATTTTCTGAAATGGGAAGTGTGTATAAGAAGTATTTGCTGGTGGGTTGACTGGCAGACTAGCATGAAGCTTCTCAACTGAAATTATGGAGAGGTTTAAAAGGTATTTATGAAAATAAAGATTTTTCAGCTTTACTGACAGTACTGCAACATCCTTGTGATCCAGGCAGCTGCTTGTCAGCCAGGGCAGCTCCAGGCACCCTGATGCTGAGAAGGATTCAGGTAGTGCTCTTTTATTTGAACTACTGTCCCTCTAATAGAGGTTCCTGCAAACTGAGCTGCTCCTGTTGTCATTGGTGTATCTCAAAGGCATAGATCAGCAGCCTGAGCCTGTCCCTGGTCTCGCAGAAGACCTTTCCTATTTTAATACAGTGTAATTTGTCAAATAAACTATATATAGTGTCTTCCTGTAATGGGGATGTGTAACGTGTTCTCTTTTCCTGTCCCTGACACATCCTTTTCTGTGGTGTTTTTTGTCAAAAGGAGAACAGGTACAACTGGCCACCTGAAATAAAACAAAGATTTTAATTCTTTATTGCTCACCAGGTGCAACTGAATTTACAATATGAAAAAAGAGAGATTCATTTTTTTTCTGTGCAAGAAAGCCTCAGTTGTGACTAATTTTTCTCCTGTTTTATTCTATCTCAAAACTTCTGGAAGAAAGTGAAAGAGATACAGAACATGCATTATTTTTTTTTCCTTGATGAAAATCATTGGGAAAAAAAGAAGGAATGAGGGCATTTAAATTCCAGGATAGATGTAAAGAGTTCATACTTCCTCCTTCTCACTCTCTCTTCCCACTTCCCATTTACAGGTACACTTTGGCCCTGCAGAATTAACACCTTTATTTTTTGCTACTGAACATTGTCTTCTTTCTGAACTTGGTGGCTACTCACCCAAAGTGCGGACATAAACGAGAGGGTGCTATGTGACACAGTATATAACTATGCCACGGTAACAGAGCTGTATTGTTATATGTGAAATGCAGACTAGCATTCCATCAGCGGTATTTGTCATGTGAAAAGCCATGCTGTGCTCTGCCAGTGGCTCCTGAGAACAACTGTTATTTGGCAAGACGAGTAAGTACAGTGGATGCTACTCTTCTGGTATGAAACACTGAGCGACAAATTCCATCAGAAGAAGTCAGCACCTTGTAAGAGTGTAAAACCCTGGTAAGAGCTTGGCATTCAAGTGCCATTGAATAGTCTGTTGATGGGAACACACTAACAGTTTAATTTGGACCTGATAAAATCTTACAAGGTTTGTGTTTTAGTCTTCTCTTGTATGTGCCCTTTTTGATCTTGCTAATAAAAATAAGAAAAGAAAACTGTAAAGAGAAAAGTACCTTACAAAAGTACGTGCTTGGACTGACTCAGGCACAATTAAGCTGGAACATGCCAGTCTTAACCTGCTGAGCTGTGTGTGGGTGTAACAGCATGAACAGAATTTGACACTCTCTACTGCCCGATACCACTGAAATATCTATGCAGAGTGATAAGCAGATAACAGATTGTCAGCCTTTTAGCTGAATTTCCTATTTTTGTTGGTATAAATCAGACTCTTGATTTTTTTCCCCCTCTTGTTCTTCACCCTTTCCCTCGCCTTTGAGATATCCTGAATCCTTGCTGGAACCCTGCCAAATCCTTCGCAGCCTGTGTCATTCATCTCTTTCCATACTTTCATTTTTTAGGCTTTGCCTCATGCCATCCTTCTAACCAGAGTTCCAACTTCTCTGCATGCAGGCATCACTGAAGGCATACTTCCCCTCTTTCTTTCAGCTTTTCTGGGAGCTCAACACATTGCCTCTGTGACACTTGCGTCCTATGCTAGTCTGGGAAATGAGACTCCAGATTGAGACCACCCCCATGTCAGGTGCCCAGCTAATGCTTTGCATAATGCATACTGTGTTCACTTGTGGGATGCTGACGGAGAGATAAGTAGACCTCAAAACCGCTTAGAAGACGTTACGTATCATAGGGGCATTGCTTAAAACATGTGGGCCTTGCCTTAGGGACAGCCAAGAAGGACATGTGGTTACTAATTTGTTTATGTGTATCTATTCACTTTTTTCTTAATATTCTTGTGAAGAGATACATAAAAGTAATGAAGAGGACTAATGTCTCCCTTTGTATGCATGTAAAGTAGCCCTAGAAGTTGGCTAAGTTGAGGATTATATGTATATGTTCTAGAACAGAATTTAGCCCACCCAGTGCTGGGATGATGATTTGCAACTTTAACCAGTTTGGAGAGCAACAAAATTTGAAAACTATGCTAAGGGCTAGATAAACTTCTCCATTTCCAAAAAGGGAAAAATAAGAAGGAATGGTCCTTCCCTAATGCATAATTTCTCCTTTTCTACTGTAAAATATAGTAAATTACTCCAAACACAAACTAATCATCAAGAAGGCAACAGTACTGTTAATGGTTTAAGCATAGTACTCAGTCTGAGTTTACTCTGCCTTATGGAAATATCAAAGTCATTTTGATTATGCTCAGAGGTTTAATATAGCTATTAGAACAACAACTACTCTATTGGTGTTACACCATTACATTTGTTAAGTTGATTCAGCACTAGAACTATGACTCTTATTCTTCCAGTTGCGTTTGTGAATGTTTTTGTTTAAGTTTGAGTAATTGAAGTCTTGTGGGAAGTAAAGTCATTGTTCATCTGCTTATTTCAATCTGTGCTGGGAAAGCCAATTTTCTCTTGTTAAATTATATTTCTAATGTTCAACAGGGATAGTTGCAGATACTTGCTGTCATGCCTTGCTTTCTTTGAAATACGTCTTAGCTGGCTCTCCAAGCTGTCTTATCACCCCCTGATGTTTCAGCAGCAAGGTGATTCATTCAGAATGGTCTTACCCCATTTCTGACATCTCAAATCTGTGAACTGAGATCATCTGAGAGGGATCTGAAACTGATATTCTGTAATGTGGGTAATACAGAGCTATTATCTAAGCACAAGAATGAGAATGGAGCAGATTTTTTTTTAGTGAGCTTTCTGCTTTGAAGCTGCAATCCCATATCCGTGTCCCCACTTCCTTTGGCACTACATTTTCCACAGCTGTGTTGCTCACGGCACCTCAAATGCTGTTATAGACTAAGCAAAAACCTTCACCATAATGGTGAGAAGGGCACATCTTGACCTGAATATTTTGCTAGAATAAATGACATTTTTCTTGCTTGTCATGTTAGGAAAAAAAGAGAGAGAGAGAAAAACCCTTTCTGCCAACCAGAACACTCTTTCTTTGGCAGAACATTAAAGCTTACAGTACTTGGGAACTCCTGTTGAAAAAACAGGTTTTGGGAATCTAGTCACTTTGCTTAAGTGCTTAATTGTGGCCAGACTCTTTTGGAAGCATTTTATCAAGTATCATATGAATGCAACCACCTAAATAGGCAGAGACAATGTAATTGTACAGTATCATGCTATAAACCAGTAAGATATTTTTCTCTTCTGAACAGAGGACAAATCTTTGGTCTAGGCTTGATTAAAGAAAAGAGCAGCCTTAATGAATGAAAAAGAGTTGATCTAAGTCACCCTGAAGCTAATAAATAGCTTTGTATCAGGCCTCCAGTGCACAGGGTAAAACAACTGTCTTGTGTTACTGTTTGACTGCTGAGAATGTTTTGCATATTTTGAAAAAGGTGGATTGTTGAGTTTTATGGTAGCTTCAGAGCTGACCTTAAGTGTTAATAAGCCTTTATTTCAGAATGCCTGTGAATAGAAAGTAGCCGACTGTGCAATGAAACCATGTGAACGTTTGGGGATAGAGAGGGGGGATGTGCTTAGCTTTTTGTTGTTGTTGTTTGGTTGGACTTTTTTTTTTTTTTTTCAGATTAGCATTTAAGGCATATGAGATGCCATAGGCATTCTCTTAAGACATTTAAGGAGATATCATCTGAATCCCTTATTTTCTCAGGGTACTGAAGGAGAAAGTATTGATTAGTGCATATGCTGGAATTCACATCCTATTTGTAGAGAGCTAATAAAAAAATAAAAAGACTGTGGTCCCAGTAGAGCTTCAGCAAAAGTAATGGTAACAATAATGACTTTCCTACAAATGCTTTCACATGTTTGGAGAATTTTCTGTTCTCTTTTAATAGCTATTAGGCTTGTTACACTGAAGTGTGTAGGCTTAAAGGAAATGAAAATGAGAATATGTACAATGTTGTACATTGTTATACTATTTCTGGTGTTTCTTGGTCTAGATTAACAAACTGTCATAAAGTTTAATTCTCTGCCCATGCCTGCATTGGTCAGCTACAGACAGTATCCCAAGTTCAGCTTCTCAAACTGACAGAAAATACTGAGAGGAGTGTTGATTTTTGAAGTAACACAAGTAGCCACTATCCATGAGATCTGCTGTGTGTAAAGAGCTCTTAAAAGATCTGTGTGCAGCCTAAGCCCCTGAACAGAACTTAAGCAGATTTTGAATAGATCATCTGCTGCATGGGAATAAATTGCATACACCCAAGGAAAAATATTTCTAGATACTGCTCATCACAGGTTATGTTCTTTTGTCTATTTCACTGCTGTAGCCCAAAGACACTGTTTCCTCCTTCCCGAGCATATTTGAGCAAAATACTTTAGATCTATTATTGAATACATTTATTTCATGCTGAGGCAGGAAAGAAAATGTTTTCTGAACAGGTAAATTAGTTTGCCATTTCTGTTCCAAAGAGTAATTCTTCCAGGACACTTTCAGTACCAGTTCTTGCCAAGACTGCTTTCTGAGCTTGCATCAAAAAAACCTAGTCCTTCAGCTGGCTTACTATAACGTGTATATGTATTTTAATGCCTCAATTAATAATTCAGATTAATTCATAACAGGGGACTAAATATTAAGGAAAAGATTATAAAAATCAATATCAATAATTCATTACGTCTTCTTAGCTAGAAAGGTAATTTCTCAGAAAATTATTAGGAAAGAAAGAATTTACACAAACCTCTATCTTTATGATCTTACCCTGACATAGTAATTATTACTGCTCAGATTGGCATGCGAATAATCATGAAATAGGTATTTAGTTACAGGCAGCTGTCTTAAAAATCTAACAGTCTGTTGGATCAACATCAGGAGTATTGTCCCATTTGATAGAACTATCCTTCTTATTTATAATTTGGAAACCAGGAAACATTTTGCATGGTGATAATAAGTGTATGTCATATATACACACAGAGTTTTGGTCTTTAATTAGTCTTTGTTTGGTAGGAGACAAGACAGAAGAAAAACAGAATCACAGAATCACCAAATCATTGAGTTTGGATGGGACCTCTGGAGGTCACCTTGTCCAACCCCCCTGCTCAAGCAGAGCCACCTAGAGCAGACTGCCCAGGACCATGTCTGGATGGCTTTTAAATATTTCCAAGGATGGACACTCCACAACATCCCTGGACAACCTGTGCCAGTGCTCGGTCAGGCACTGAAAAAGTGTCTCCTGCTGTTCAGACAGAGCCTCCTGTGTTTCTGTTTGCGCCCATTGCCTCTGATCCTGTCACTGGGCACCACTGAAAAGAGCCTGGCTCCATCGTCTTTACACCCTCCCTTCAGGTTTTTCTCTTCTTTAGGATTATCAGTCCCAGCTCTCTCAGCCTTCCTCATAGGAGAGATGCTCCAGTCCCTTCACCATCTTGGTGCCCCTTCCCTGGACTCTCTCCAGTATGTCCATGTCTTTCTTGTCCTGGGGAGCCCAGAACTGGACACAGTACTCCAGGTGTGGCCTCACCAGTGCTGAATAGAGGTAAAACACTAAGAAAAGTAGAGAGCAGGGTAGGGTAGGGTAGGGTAGGGTAGGGTAGAGTAGAGTAGAGTAGAGCAGAGCAGAGCAGAGAAAAATGCTGAACAACAGATTTTGCATGGAGCAGAAAGAATTCTTTTACATCTAGAATGAGTAATTTCACAAGTGGGGTAACATTGGTTTATGTGTCTAATAGCTAACCTCTTTTTTACCCCAAGCAAAGCAACAGTTGTTTTTTTATAGGGAAGAAAAGTAAATATTTCAGTTAAAGTACTAGAAGAACATCTAAATGCTGAACACTTATATGTGTTAGCATTCTTTTTTATATATATAGATATATGTGAAAGATGCATATATGCATTTCTGTAGATGTACCTTGAGGGAAGACTCACACTTTGGGAATTTGAAATTAACAAAGCAGAATTGTTTAGTTTTCCCTTCTTGTTAGCTGCCAAAGCCCCTTTTAAGTTATTATTATTTTTATTTTTTCAACAGATTCAGTGACGACAAATGTGAAGAGTTATGGTCCTCTGCCTCCTGCTGGATATTTAGTTCATTGGCACCTGTGAACCATCTCCAATGTGAAGGAACTGAAGAGCTTGCAGGGATAATCTTTTCTATAGTATGGGTATGGTGACAGATTCAAATTTCCTTGTTGCTCTGTTACTACTCCCAGCAACTCAGAATACTAAAGACCTGTGCAACATCTTTCTTCAGTTGTCTCTTTTCTGAAGAGTCCTAACCTACTTAGCACATCTCCCATGGAAGCCATTCCAAGCCTGCAATTATTATTGTTCTGCTTCTTTGAAAGTTTGTTGATCCTATATCCTTTTTGAAGTAGTGGGAGGCCAGAACTGTACACAGTAATCAGGATGTGATACACTCTTAACATGATACAGTTATGTTTTCTCCTTTTGTTCTCTATTCCTTTTCTCATATGTCATAATATTCAATTTTTATTTTTTTTTTGGCTACTAGTGGCCATTAAAATGATGTTTTCATAGACCTTAGAACCCCAAGATCTTGTTCCTCTGTGGCAGTAATTGTTGTATGTAAAATTATATTTCCCCCACATTTCTATTGCTCTGTTGAATTTCGTCTAACATTTCAATACCCAGTTGTTTATTTTTGCAGTGCTGCAGTCAGCTCTCTAACTGGTTTAGTATCATCATCAGACATTGTCACCTTACTTCTTCCTTCCTGTTCCATATCCCTTAAGAATATGTAGCTCTGTAATACTCTGCTGGCAACTGCCCTCTGCACTAAAAGTGTGTCTATTTACTGCATCCAATGTTTCCTACTCCTAAGTTATTCTTTTATCCTTTTATCCCTGAGAGAATCTTTTACTTAAGATCCTTTGTTGAGGGACCTTACTTTTAAAAAATTAAACAGAATAGTAAGTTCAGTGAGTACCTCCTAGCATGAAATTGGTTTTCAAGTGAGAGCGTAAGCACTCATCACTCAAAAACTCTAACTTCCCCAAATCAGCTATTTTATAAGGTTAATGTAACATTAACATCAATGCAATCTTATTTTTATCAGCCAATCACAAATATTTTGCTCATGTTCATCATTAGCCTGGCATTAGCTAAGTATAACTTATTTTATTCTGTGGTCAAATGTTCTTGTGGTTTAACATGCATCCTGTTCTTTTTCTGGGCAAATAAGAAAAGCAATGAAATAAGCTTAAAAGTGAAATGAAACTGCCATAAACTAACTTCTTTGTTTTTGGTCTTGCTTCATTTTACAGTTTCTTGAAGTAGGGCTGGAGCAGATTTACACCTTTGTCAAGCAAAAACATACCATGTACTACTCTTGGGTTTTGGAGGCCACAGCAGTTACAGTTCAGCAGGCTACAGAGGCTCAGCAAGGGCCAGGGAGGGGTTCTGCCCTCCATGCAGCATCAGTAGAGATGAGTGACTGTGTGCTGCTGATGCTGTGAATGAGTACACTGCCATCTTCTGCAGACTGTCTTTGGGGAAGTACCACTTCACTGCCTCTCATAGAGACTTGGGAGGATGGCATCTGCCTGACCCCAGTAATTGCAGGTATTATCCAGTAGCACAAGAGGAATTTACAAATGCTTTACTATTTTTCTAGAGGCCCCTGAAATACAAAGTGGGGTTACTGCCCTCTTTTCAAATAACTGACAAAATAAAGAGAGAAAACGATGGGTAAGAGTGCAAAGATGATACACCAGGGATAGAAAATCGAGAGGAGACCAAAAGATCTAGAACAAAGTAGGGAAATTGAGAGGGAAGGGCATGAAAATGGATGGAGGCACTATGAGGCAAACAACATGAATAATTCTGTCAGTGCTTGTGTTTGTATCTCTCCTCATTTTTGCACCATGCCTAATGTGGGATGCTGTTGTTCAGGGGAATATATAATGTTGTGTGAAGCAGGATCACTGGGTGGTGTAGTCTGTGCACTTCTGAAGCTTTTAGAGTTGGTTGCACATAAAATATTTTCTGGAAGTTTCTTTTCATTTTTACCCCCATGTGCAGATCCCATTATTCAAACTCTTGCACTTGTCCATTACTAGGATGCTGCAAAAAGCTTGAAGAAGACTTATAAATGCTGCCAATTTACATGTGTCCCATGGAAATAACTAGCAGAATAGTAAATACTAAGCAATTAAAAATTGGAAACTTTCTATGGTTACCTTGCAGGAATGTATTTTACACCCTGAAGAGTTTTCCAGATTCTGTGTTACTATATTTTTAAGCAAAGGTCCCATATATCACCCCTTCCTCATTTTTGCTGTCAGTTGCCTATGCTGCATAGCAATTTCCAGTTATTTATTCAGCTTTAGCCACATCATAAACATCTTTACCATCAATGTACAGTAATTGCAGTGGGGTGAGTACAGTTTTGCTAAAATAACCTTAAGTGGAGAGATGCTGGCAGTGTTTTATAAAGAAAAGAAACTGTACTGTTTTCACTACAGCTAGTTATTGTTGAAGTCTCACCTTTTCATATTTTTCCATTCTTTGTGTTTATTTTTAACATTTTCTTTTAGGATACTCAAAATCACAGCTTTGGCTTTATCTTACACCTTTGGATTCTGTCCTGCTTTCAGATACATGGAGCTTTCTTCCAAGTATCTGGATGGTTTTGATATTTGAGAGAGATAGCTTAGTTCAGTGCATTTCAGTCTTCCTTTCAGAAGACATAATGTAGAGGATTAATTCTATGGCTAAGAGTTTTTCTAATGGTTACATCCTTGTGAAAAAAAGACAATGTAATTTGCCCTTTGCTCTACATATGACTGCTAACAAGCAGTATTTTTTTTCTTTAAGTTACATAGTAATTAAAAATATATTACAAAGATATCACTGACACAGATTTTGAAGTTAAGCATGCAAAAGTTAGGAAAATAAATGGTCCTGACTGTATGGTTGTCTTCACATATTTAGTATGGCCCCAGTGTGTGTTTCCACTATGATAATATTGAATATATGAGTGTATGCGACTTCCCTCCCCACCCAGGATTCCAGTCTTACTAAGTGGACAGAATGGATAGTGCTTATCTAATGAGTAGATATTCAGCATCAAGTTTTCTCTCCATTCCTCTGTGTATAGCTCATGCTTGATTCACTGCACTCTTTGAGCATGTTTCTCAAGACTTAGCATTTCTATGATGCTCCCCATTCTAGTATATGAGTACTGTAGAAACATTAATTATCTTCACATGGAAATTATTTTTCCATGGAAAAAGTCAATCCTGAGGTTCTCACTTTGCAGACAAGAACTCTGACACAGAAAAAAAGAGATGTCAAAAGTACCTACTAACTTTGAATGCTTAGTCTGCAGCAGCTAGTTTGGTCTAGTACTTGGAAGTGCCTGCCACTTTATATGTTCAAGGTATGTCTTCCACTGCCTTCAGTTTGCCATTTTGAGCGCTCAGAAAAACAGCTCAGCAAATAAGGGATCTTTTGTTAGGTGAATGAATAGGAAAAATAAACAAATGAACAAACAGGAGAAAAATTGATTTGGATAGAACCAAAATTAATTTTGTTGCCTTTTTCACTACAATAACTCCCTTCTGTTTGGCCAGAATGAACTGGCTTTCATTTTGCTATTATTTAATCCATTTGCTTAGCCATCTTTTTAAACGAAGAATACAATTTTGGAGCAAGAAGTCAGTGATCAAATAAAGCATTCTGACCTTTCTAAACCAAAGTATTTTCATAGTTATCTCCCTTGTCTCTCTTAATTACATGCAAAGGCACTTTTTGGTCCCTTTTCCTTCCCCAGGCTCCAATACCTCATGAATGTACTATTCTTTGAAAAGTTGCTTAGAGGCATTCAGTATTTCCATAGAGGAACCCAGACTCTCAAGCAGATACCTTGAAAAGGAGAGAGATCCCTAGCCACAGGAATTTTGCAGTCAAAGTAGTGATATGGTCATTTACTATCTTAGCCATGAGATTGTTCTTTACTTTTTAGCAATCCACTGCCTCATTTGCTGCAGATCTTAAAGCCTCTGTGACAAATGAAACAGTTGCTATCGCAA
The DNA here is from genome assembly GCF_030463565.1 of Pelecanus crispus. Classification (NCBI taxonomy): domain Eukaryota; kingdom Metazoa; phylum Chordata; class Aves; order Pelecaniformes; family Pelecanidae; genus Pelecanus; species Pelecanus crispus. The sequence goes on from NC_134644.1 coordinate 41,287,961, forward strand.
GCTGTTTTCTTTTGAGCATCCTAATACATTCCTAGGGCAAGTACAGGGCTACCTTAAGAGTCATAGAGCTCCTTGGGTGCTCCATGGGCAGCGGTTTTCATGCAGCCTTCACAATCAATAGGAAGATGTATATTTAGTCAGCTGTTGGGTAGAGCTTTCAGTTGGGATGTGTGCCATGGGTAGATGGACCCATGACTGGAGATGGCACTCTCTTCTTCCAGTACAACAACTGGAAAAAATGTGTATAACAACTTAATCAAAGAATCTACCATAGGACTTGTGTTTATGTTACAATGTTAATAATGTTCATCTCGCATAAGAAGTTCTGTGTAAGGGTTGGGAAGACTGCATAGGAAAAAGCAGGACTCCATGCAACCTCATTTCTACTTCTGGCTAGTATCTTACATGCACCTGTCTTTGTATCATCTGTCTAGTCTTCTTAAGCCTCAGCCTCTGCTTCTCTAGCTTCTTGTCCCAGTTCTGTTGTCTTATCTCATGCCTTGCTGCCTCCTAGTTCTTCTCACAGTCATCTGCCTTGACAATCCCAGTTTCCCTCTCTTTGGCCCTTTCCTGATTCTCTCCTGCGTTGGCTTCTCTTTACCTTGCCTGTATCCACCAGTACCAGTTTTTCCATACTCGGTATTGTTTCACTTTTTGCTGAACATCTTTTTTGCCTGGCTGTCTTTGCACAAGTATCTCTCCACATATACTGGAAGTCCTGGCTCGTCCTCCACAAGTTCTTTTCTGCCTCTTCTTGGCCCTAACATTACCCGGATCATTGTCTCATGTCTGTCCCCTTTCCATCTCTCCTTCCTCCCATTTCCCCACTGTCTCCCATTGTCTTCCACTTCATTTTTCTTCCTGTTCATAGGCTCCTTGATGATTTATGTAAAGTATAAAATATTAGTAATGCGATAATGTGAACTTTGAGCTTTCAAAAATATGACTAAACATAAAAAAAAAAGTATTTCCAGTTATTTCTATGTGTCTCTGGGTTCATAGCCTTTACAGTGTATTTTGTTCATGGGTTAGAGCTTTTCTTCACTTACTGAGTACTAGAAGTGTGCACGCTTAGAAAATGGAAGCAGATGTTCTCATACAATCTCTTGATTCTAGCAGCTGAGGTTTTAGAATGACTATCAAATGTTTCTAACTCTCACAATAAATTATGTAACTTGGCACTAATATGCTGATAGTACGCTATCAGTAGTGCAGATCTAACAACTCTGAATTATTCTCACTCTTTAAGGCAGAAGTACTGAGGTGTGGGTTCCTTTGCATCATGCATTTAAGAACTGAAAACAGAACAGCATGGTTGTGATGTCTGTATTAAATAATGAGGCAGAACATAGTCCTCTAGAGCAATAGGTTTCCCACTGTGTTGAGTCACTAAGCAAGCTGTCACTGTTGATGATGTACTCTTATTTTTAGAAATCCTTCAATGAAAGTCAAGCTGAACCCTGCGATGCCATATTTTACATTGCTTAAGTTGTTGTGGTGCCAGTTTTCATTATTATTGATGTTAAACACTTAAAGAATATTTCTGGGTTATGCAAAAGGTCTTCACGCATTTGAATGATTTATGAAGCAAATAGGCTTGCGAGATGTCTGTGAAGTGCCACTGATGGATTCAGTGAATGCAGCAGTAAGCACCCATTACAATACCTAGAACACAGTTTCTAACTGGTTTTCATTCCATTAACAAGTTGTGAAAGAGACTTGATGATGCTTTTAGCTGAGAAATATTTTAGAATGGAATGTTTTTTTGAAGAATAATTCTATCTGAAACAGCATGGAAAATGACAAACAGCTTCAAGAAGAAAGAAAATGCATTGTGTTACCGTTCTGTGAACCCTGGCTGTATCATATGGCATCTTAGGATGGTAATATTATGTCTCAAGATAAATTGCACCTGTCTGCCAGAGTCATCTACCCATACACTCCCGAAAGAGACTTTTGTTTCTACCAGGCTAACTTCAAATGTGGAGAGACTTTTTTTACTGTCATCCCCTGACCCACACTTTTTTCCCTGCCCTTATATTGCAGTATTCATCTTAATTATCTTTAGTGATCTAAAAGTTAGATGTCTAAGTTTCATCTATACTTGATGGAGAGAGACATACATTTCCAGAGGGGAATTAATCACAAGTATATTAGAGATAGCCAAGAGAGAATTTTTCATTGTTATTTTCATGTTCAAAGCTGTGAAAGGGAAGAGATACTACAGGAGCCTAAACAGGTTGAACCCTGCTTTTCTTGCTGTCTTTGACGTTTGTTATGATGATTAAAAGCAGGTTACTTCTTACAGTGTCTTTCACTCAAATGCAGATATGTGGCTTGTTAAATCAGCTATAAGAGCTTCAGCATCCACAGGTTGCTTCTGAAAATTGAAACCTTTGATTGATGAAGCAAGACAAGAGACAAAGCAGTCCCCTCCCAGTCAAGCCTGCCATCAAACTATCCAAATCTACAGACAGAAATCCAACAATCTAAATAAAACAGCAGCAACAAAATCTTTTGTTACAGTGAAATTATCAGAAAAGCATAGTTTATCAAACTTGACTGTGTCTAAGTTCTAGATGAATAGCAAGGTATGTAGTATATACCATGTATCGCTGTGTATGTATCACCCATTACAAAAAGATGTATTCACTTGTTTCTACACATTAAAGAGGGGCAAGAAGAAGCTTAAATGTGGAAGGAACCACAGCTTAAACTGCTTTGAGCAAACTGCATGCCTAATTTTGCATACTTGAAAACTGGGAATATGTAAAATCATGGCTACTCAGTAAGGCAAGTTCAAATTAACTGTACCCTCAAATTTGGAAGTCTCTTTTGTAAAGGATGCAAAAAAGCCCATGGTTAAATGAGAAATGATCTTCAGGCAGTGACTACAAAGTGAGATGTGAATCCAAAGACTTTGGATTTTGTTATACTCACATGTTATACTTTAGAGACTGTATAAACTTGCTTAACCATGAAGTATTATACTTCATGTTACAGTATTTGAAATACATGGAACATAGTAAGATCTGCACAGATTACCAAAAGATTTTTCAACAAAATAATATGTCCTGAGGCCTTCTTACTACCATCTTATTTCCCAGAACAGTTAAGAGAAAACATGGTCTCTCTGCTCTCTCTTAATCTTTAAATATGTGTATTTTCTTCTTCCTCTATAGCAGTGGAGTTATATTACACCACAGAATTAAACTTGGGCCAAACCCGTGCTGATGTTTAGAAGAATACAGGATATGAGGAAGTACTGGATAAGTGTCTTACATTTTCTGAGTATTGGATCCGTAAGTAGAGTGGGATGGGACATGTTTTTTCTGTCCTGTAAAGCTTCTTGAGATCTAATTCCCCACTGCTTGGCTACCATTTGAGGCCAAAATAATTCAGAGTTTTAAGAGACACAATAACTAGAATAGCTAATAACCTAATTATTAAAGTATTGAGCTTGGCTACCAGATGAGGCCAAAATAATTCAGTTTTAAGATACAATAACCAGAATAACTAATAACCTGATTATTAAGGTATTGAGTTAAAAGGTGGTGCAAGTGATAGGTAGAAGTCAATGGTTTGAATCAATGCAGCAGTAAGCTGAAGCAGAAGGTCTCCTACCTGAGGTTATTTCCTGTTTGGTGATAATTTTTCCATTGCTTTATAATTTTTCACAATGTTGTGGTCAAGGGGCAAAATGGGAAGAGGAAGCAGAGGAGATGTCCTTAGCTCTGTTTTTGAACTGAATGTTATTCATACAAATGTGTGTGTGCACCATAAGAATGAAAACAGAGAAGAATGGCAGCCATTCAGATGTCAAAATACAAAAATTCACTTAAATAAAATTAGTGTATTGGCAATGAGAATTTAAAGACTGTATTTTCATAAAAAAACATCTAAAGCATTTTTAACATAATATTCTGAATACGTCACAACAGTGATGCATGTAACTGTGGCTAATGGTCCGTATTCTTTTCACCCAGGAATTGACTGATGAAAGTGGATAAAAAAGATGCTGTCTAGTTTTTCCTTGAAAACTTAGGAGGTCATGAAAAAAATCCAAAACCCAATCAGGTACTGAAAAAATTCGGTTGCAAACCAAATATTACTGAAACCTGTTCTGGGTTTCCTAATCAAGATCTGGTTTGCACATACAGTTCAGTCATGTTAGGTCTTACTGATCAGAAGATCCATAACTTTGGTCAATGACTGGTCCCAGTGCTGTAAAACACCATTGGAGGTGATGAGATACACAAAGTCCTAACTGCCAAGCTGTCTCATTCTTCTTTTTCATTTAAGTACATATAGATGTGAATTTTATATATATATGTGTGTGTGTGTATGTGCAGTTATGCACTACAGTGGGTCCTTGTTTGTAATTCCTGCCTTAGAAATGCTTTCATACCTCCTGATAGTTTCGTCCTTTTTATCTTCATGTATAAAAATGTACAAGAAGTTCAGGTGATCACCTCTCTCCGTCTCTCCTTCTCTCTTGAAAGCTTGCCAAAAATGCAACCACCACCTAGACTATTAGTGCATTATTCTTATTCCTCTACCCCCATGCCAATTTTAAAATCATTTGCACCTCTTATAACTAATGGATGATACTTTGGGGAAAATTACAGTGACATTTGCAAAATGATGCTACTTTAAAAGACAATGTTATTCTTCAGTTGAACATAGTGCAAAAAATAAACAATATATTTACAGAAGAAAAGTCTAATATGTACTCAGCTTAACTTCATCAGAGGCAAGGGATGACATAAGGTGATGCTTTTTATTCCTTTCCGGGTGGTAGAACTTTTACCAGGTTTGAAAGAGATTGACCTGGACTCAGGCTGTTGGTGCTGAAAGCTGATTCATCAAGCCAGCACGACTGAGAAAAACACTTGGCAGATCATTGACGTGAGTGGGTTGTTACATCCTGATGACTTTAATGAAACTTGGTCACCTGTTTACAGCTAAGCTTGTGCATGAAACCTTTTCTGAACTAGGATCTTAAGATTGCATTGAGGGGTTCTTTGTAGTTAGTAAGTCCAAGGGAGATACATTGGTAGGAAAATAATTGGGCCTTCCAACAGAAGTTTTCTGTTGTCTTTAATTTGTACCTTTTTTCCCCCTGTCACTCATCAGTACGAAAAGTATGTCTGTGGGAGACATCTGTTTAAAGGTACACATTTGGCAAATCTGGCTTTAAATAGCTGTGAAGAGACATTTGCAAACTTTGAGTAAACCAATATGAAAAAATAATTATTAAACTTTGACCAAAATTTCTTCTCAAACTACTAAAATGTGGATACATTCTGCTATGTTGCATTGCATTACTCCCTCACTAGATCTCTTACTGAATTCAAAGGAAACTTTCAATGCAGCCAGAGTTGGTATGGACAAAGTCTCTACATAGTGGCATGAAGGGAGAGAAAGGCGTTGTGTATTGTGTAACTATGTCTTTTAATGCAGGACCTTGCACCATTCATGGTGAAAGTCAGTGGCAGCTTAATAATTATTTTTATAAACCTTTTAGCAACCATTTTGGTATATGTAGGTATTCAACTGGTTATTAAGGCATTGAGCCTAAAGATGGTAAACTTTTTCAAAATTTTAGTGCTGGATTTCCTCAACGGTCTGTGATAAGGCATATGTACAGATTTAGGCCCTTGCTATGAAAAAGACAACTAGAACTTGTTTTGTTTAAATTCAGAAGGAGCTGCAGAGAGATTTGGGGTTTGAAAGATTAGGTAATGAATAAGAGAAATAGATGCAGATGAAATATTACTTCCTATGTATGGTGTATTTCAGGGAATCATTAATTCACCTGAATATGACCATGAGTTATGCTCACAGTATTGCACTAATATTTCTTAAAAAAGGGTATTCAGATGTACTTGTAAAGTTAAAAGACCATAGAATATTGATTATTTGGTACAAGTAACACAGTAGGCTATCCAAACCTTATTTTCCATGAGGAAGACAATGCAGCAATTAATCTGTCTATGGCTTAGCTTTATTTCTGTTTATGTATTTATAGGACAGGGACAAAAAAATACTTTCATTTAGGGCCAATTCATAGCCAGAACTGAATAATGAATGTTTTGTTTGTACAATTGCCTTCTATCACCATGTTTAAAACAGGTCATGTTTTCTTCTTTCTTTTTGACAATAAAGAGCAGAAACTGGTAGTAAAGTAGCACTTTGGTTATAAAATCTAGTGACTAATATTAGAATTCTGACCTTCTGAATTGCACTTACTGTTCACCAATGATTATGTCATTAGGAATGAATTAGATAGTCAATGAGGTGGATCTTCAAATCAAAGCTTCCACTCTGAATTTTTTAATATTTTCTTTTACTGGTAGAATTACAGCGGCAGTTAATGGCTATACTGTTAGCTTGCTAAGGGTTTGCTACCATGAAAAGTAGTTTTCTTATGGCAATGTCTTCCATAGTTCATGCACTTATAGGAAAAAAAAAATTCTATTAATATCAAAAATTACTGTACCAGACCTGAACATAATCCCATTATCTTGCTCTGCAAATGCAAAGAGATCTGTAATGGGACAACTTGCATAGTAAAGCACTGTTCAACATAAACAGAACTGAACTGAATTCCACACACATATATTCCAGGTAGTCTGGGGGATTGTGGTCCAGAAAATTGGCACACCTAGCAATGGAATTACACACCAAATCAGTTTTTTTTACTGTCAAAGTGCCCACACTTAATAGTACAGCGTATTCCAATATGGAGTGGATAAATCTGCGATAATTCACATACTGTACAAGTGCATGGCCCAGAAGATGTTTCATGTCTTAGTGCTTGATGTTTTGGGTAGGATTTCACATGTATTGTACCTATTTATTAACTGAAATCCCATTGACTTGGATGCTGGAGACCCAGAATAATTCTCAGGGCCTCTTGCTATATGGAGCAGTTGCACCTTCTCAGGCCTTAGCTTTCCTGAACAGCTTTGCTGCATTTGAGAAGCAGACCTATGGTTTCCAGGCAACAGGGATGAAGCAGAGCTAAGCTGTCCAGGTCCATCCCACCCCATCCCAGGGGTCCATACCTTCATGGACTCTCATAATGTGACTGTCTTCTGAGTCACATCTATGGCTCTGCAGCCCTGTTTCCCAAACAGTGGCACTGGCAAGAGCTGGCCTGAGTGTACCGATACCTCATTCTGAAATACAGAAATAGGAAGTGGGGTAGACAGGACTATCAAGAAGTCTGCCAATATACAATTCTTGGCAGACATTTGTCTAACCTCTTCGTAAAGACTTGCAATGGTGGAGATTCCACAGTCTCCCTAGCCCTTTATTTCAGTCATTAGCCATCTTTACCGTTAGAGAGTTTTTCTTAATATCTGGCTTGAGTATCCCTTGCTGCATTTTAATCCTGTTATTTTATATAATGTACAGCTTGTTTTATTCCTCTTTACAGTAACATCTCATATACCTGAAGATTTTTATTCTGGCTCACAACTGCTTATTTTCTTCCATAAATAAATGTTGCCAGTTCTTTCAGTCTCTCTTAATAGAATAAGTTTTCAAATCTCATATCATTGTTATTATTGTCCCAGGGACTCTTGTATTGCCCACATCTTACTTGAAGTATGCTCTGCAAAACTGAGGTCTCACTGGTACCAGAGCTGACCTCTAGCTGAAGTCTTACCAGGCATCAGTAGAGCAGAAGGACTGTATCAAGCCCGTTGCATTGTTATGTAGAAAGCTGTTTCCATTTCTACATGCCAGTATATTTCTTGACTTTTTCCCAACAGCACAGAATTTTTGACTTGTGTTTATCTTGTAACGTGCTGCAACCTATGAACCCTTTTCTGAAAAGTTGCTATCAACTGTCTCTTCTCTTCTGGGTGCAGATGATTGTCTTCTCGTGTGTCTCCATCTTGATTTCTTTCATGAAATTTCTCCAGTTTCTAAGCAAGCTTTTGAATTCCAGTGCTGTCTTTTAATGTGCTTGCAACAGCTGCAAGGTTGGTGTGACCGGCAGGTCACAAAAGTATTCAGGGTCCAAAACATTACTGGCAGTATGAAATCATATTGGGTTCAGAACAGCTCCCTGTGAGGTCCCGTTCCTCCACTATGGGAATAAAGCAGCATTGGTTTTGATTCTCCTGAGTGAGGTTTTTTACAGTAATTTTGCAGGGTGTCATTGCTTAGTTTGCCTATGAGGAAGCCCTATTAAAGTTTGTCAAATCCTTATTAAAGTCAATACACAGAGCACTGACTACTTTTCCCTATCCACATGCACTGTTTCCCTTTCACAGAAGGAAATGAGACTGGCCTGACATGATTTATTCTTAATAAATCTATGCTGGATGTTAGTTATTTCCTTTTTACCTTCCAGATATTTGGAAGGTTGGTTGATTATTAATTCTGAGGTATTTCTGCAGTTAAATTAACTCACCTGTACTTTCTTGTCTTGTCTGTTCAAGGACAGTGTTGTGGAACTGCATCATTCTGATATGAGTAGTGAGATATAGTGATATGGATGATGCTGATATGGGTGGGACTACAGCTGGATCAGCAACCCAGCCCTGGCGGATGTTGGCATTGATGGCTTCAGCCCCTCAGCAAAGACTTAGGACATTGCAGCTGCACCAGCTGACTCATGTCATGTCAATATACCCCTGTGGTATTTAAAGGATCTATATTCCTCAGGGAAGATACTTCAGAAACATTATTCTGCAGTTGAAGGGAAATCCAAGTTTTGAAGGTGAGGTTTGTTTCAGATTTATTTCCTTTACAGCCTGGGGACAATGGATAGCAGTGTGTTGGGGAGGGTGCAAGACAGGAACATTTAGAAATTAAGTAGCAGAGAAAAAGCTTTTTAGGACTCCTTATTCTCCATATCTTGAAAAAAGCTTTGTTTTAAGGGAAGCAAAATATCAGAATAAAGCATAAAATTTTTTTAAAAAATTGTAGGCAGTTTGAAAAAGTAGCCATCTCAATGAAATAGCTTTGAATTAACTGCTAAACTGTGGGGTAAGTAACCATAGCTAAAGCAGCCTGCGGGTTGCCCTTTCATATTTGCCAATGTTAATGGAAGTCTTAATGGGGTGGGAGAGCGCCATATTAAAACCAGCTGTGAGCAAAGTCTACATATTCCTACCATCATACTTGAACTTTTCTTGGGTAAATCATGCAGGAGAAGACTGTGCTGATCTGTACTGCTCTCCTGTCCTTTTGCTTCAGTGCTCGTGCCCCTGTGCCACTGAGTGTCAGAATATAGTTGGGGCAGGTGTACTCCTACTGTCCTTTGCGAGCAAGTTCAAAAGAGAAGTAGAGCAAGTGCTATGTCCTCCCTCCCCTGCTCCCGTCTCCTTTCTCTCTCTCCCTTCTACCAGGCAAATACAACAGACGCAGTTGTGGTAACTTTTTTGAGCCAACTCCAATCATGACCTGCTGTAGATTAGCAGTGGCACATTCCATTAACCGTTCATGTGTAACCTGAAAGCAGAAAGCCGTTTGGCCATTCCCAGCTGGGATTTCAGTGCTTAGCACTGGAAGCTCTTTGTTGGCTTCTTACACTACTTGCCGTGTATTTGGATGGGGTCGTGCCTACTCACAAATTGGGCAGGCTGTTTGACTAGGGCAGAGACGCCAGGCAAGCATAAGTAGCTTGCATAGTACCACAAAGATTGTTGTATTTTTTTCAGGAAAAATCTTCTGTTAGGTCTTTTTACGCAGTAGCATCACTCACTGTGGCACCAATGCCTTATAGTAACAATAAGAAACACTTGCAAAAAAGTAAACTGGAAAGAGAAAAGACCTTGAATCTGTGAACAGCTATGGCTGACAAAGCTTCTCCTACTGTGACATACAGGAGTACTCTTCAGGATTACTTGGGATGTCATCATATGCTTGTAATAATAATGTCAGAGAAACAGGCTTCTGTGCATTGATGACAGTCCTGTATTGTACAGTACATTTTATACCACCAAGAAAAGATCAAAGTTTCCAAAGTACTGGGACCTAATTCACCTTGGCTTCCAGTTCAACCTGACCTGCCTAGAGCTGCTGCTACTGACAAAAATACCAGTTGTGTCACTGCCTAGAAATGCTTTTAAAACTGTGCCTTACCATGCCTGTTGTCATATTAACAGGTAGCTATAGATAACTTTTGAGATCTTTCTTTGATGGGTCATTATCAGTATGCCATCTGCATGAGATGTCTGCTGTGTGTGGGCCTGAGGTAAGATACGATGGTGTTCCCTGTGCTACCCTGATGTTAATTCTTGCACCAGTCTAATAATTACCAGAGGTATTGCACAAGTGCTCTTCCATTTCTGCAATCCTGACATTTTCCTGAATAACACTTTCAATGATTTAAGCTTGGGAAACATACCTAAGTCATCCCAATACAGGAAGGCATGTCTGGATGCTTTGAAAGGAAGTAATTTTGCATCCATTACCCTGTTTCTGTTTTTCTCTTCCTTTGCTTGCTTCTTTAAAGCTAGCTGGAAAGTGACTGAGTGGAGGCTCACTGACTCTGAAACCCACTGATTGGATTTGGAGAGTGTAAAGGGGAAAGATGTAGCATGTATAAAAAGTAGGGCGAAAGGGTAACACCAACACTGGTTTGTAAGCAGAAATGTCAGGAAGGTGCAGCAGGAGCCATGTGCGTTCTCTTGTTCCAAGATGATAATGGAGCCAGTAAAGATAAACATTTTGGGTGAGGAAAGAGTATTTCCTCTGATTCCTGTTGCCAGGTGGGAAAAAGAGCAAAACTGTGAATGTTGCTGTCAACACAAGGTCACCAGCAGCCACTGATGCTATTTAGAGTCTGCAGATATGGTTATGCATGTTCATAGAAAAAGAGAGGGAGGAGCAAAAAGAAAAGATAGAGATGACAAGGAGATACCAGAAGTAGGAAGGAGATGACAACAGCTATTTAAGATAGGGGTGGTTAACAAGTGCCATGGAGACAGCGGACATGCAAAGTGGGACATTTAAGTGGAGCATGGGGACTGCAAAGCATTTCATGTGACCAATGAAGATGGAGCTGACTGGCCAGCAGGTCAGCCCACCTGAAGATATTACTCTGTGTGTGCTCTGAAGAGAGTGGAGGTGTAGACCCAAGTTGGATCTGTCAAAGATTATCATCTAAAGTACAGAGCAAGTTCTAGGCAACCATCATCATATTGATCTAGTCCCCAAACTGTTGACTGTGCATAAATGTGGCCTCTGAGAAAATGCATTGGCCAGTTAATCTCTAAGACATTCTTTCAGTGTTTGAACATTTAAATTACCAGAAAACATGTAGATCTGGTTCTCGAAATCTAGCAAACACTCGTTGACGCCATTAGTATTTATAACGAGTCTATGGAGCCAAATTCAATCCTGGGGCCATTTCATGAACCTCAGTAATTTTGTTACAGATTTTTTTTTGGATGGAAAATATGTTGATAATCTTCTAATCTTAATACCCAGTCCCTGACTGTAGCTAATTCACATGCAGATCTGGCTAACACTATGGATACTGGATGACAGGTATGTTCCAAGCAATGTGAAACAAAAAGAAAAGATTATACAAGGTTCCCTTTTCTTAGTAAGCAAGATTCTTTTTAATAATCATCCAAACAGAGGTGCTATTCATTTCACATCTCTGCAGGAAAGTGTTAACATCGTAATGCTTTGTGATCATGTGTTAGTTATTAGGTTCATAATGAGTATAATACTGTCTTAGTTGTAATGTTCATTAATACAGCAGAAAAATACAGTATGTTAATGTGTGTTCTTTCAAGATTAGCTACAGAAAGTGAAAGTGCATTTCTGTGCTAATACAGTACCAATCTATTAAACCCATAACCTTTGTGCATGGAAAAGGAATTATTTTAACAGTTTTGTTCCATTAATGGTTATTTGTTTAAGAGGGCTTCCTAGTTTCATACATTTTCTGGCTGCACACTCAGAATTTTTCTTTTCTGTGGACACATCTGTTTCTTTGACAGGTTGTGTTATGGTAAGCTACAGGGTTTTCCACATTATCTTGAGGATTTTCCTGCAAACTATACATGTAGAGTGCTTTGAATATATACTGGAATTTCATGCTGAATGCAAGCTTGCTGGTGTACCACAATAGTCTGGTATAGCTCATGGTCCAGATTCACTTTCCCTTCCCAAAAGGTACATTGCCACAGCAGAGGGCAGAGTACTGAAGCTATTGCTTCTTCTTCTCTCTATTTTTCTCCCAAGAGTGTGCCCCAAAACCCTATTGCCCATAGCAAGGAGCTTCATGCTTTCCACCTACCACCACGGAAAACGTGTTACTTTGGCATAGCATTTTAAAACTGCACTAACAGGAAGAAGACAGTGCAAGTCCATTCAATTCCCTGCACTTCCTTTTATCCAGTAGAGGAGGATGTCCACCACAGATTTTCTGATGGCCTGGGAGACACTCCCCAGCTGGGAATCACAACCCACACCAGCCTGCCCCTCTTCATCCAGAGGCTGGGGAGTGGGTGTAGGAGGAAATGTCCCTGGGCTGAGGGGGTAGAGGAAGGGATCAAGCTGCCAGGTCAGTAAGTCCAGTTACTGCCTCTTCAGTCTCTTAAAGTAATGTGAAAGGAGAAGAGAACTGAAGCTGATGTCTTTCAGGGGTCACATATGGTTCCCACTGATGAAGCTGTTTGGGACTTTTTTTGTTCCCTGTCAGTATGAACCTTGCAGTCGGTGATGTTTATAGTTATTTGCTCTTGGAAACTGTGCATGTAATAAGTTCATATACTTTGCCACGTCCTGTAGTAAGTGTTCATATCAGTTCTTTCCAAAAGATTGATTCCTAGCTTGCTGCAGCACAGTTCATCAAATCCTTAATACAGAGGTGAATGGATGGTAGTCTCTTTTTCATCCAAACAATTGTAAGCCTGCATTTGGCTAGCAGCTATGCTTGTTGGATGAAGCATGACTGTTCAGTATTCGGTTTGTTTGCTATTGCCAGCAAACAATACGCTGGCAAGTGTTTACACTTTCTTTCTCTTGCCTTTTTTTTTTTTTTTTTTTGGTGCTATACAGAAGTAAGTATGAGTAAAGTGTGTCCAGAGTATATATGCTAACTCCTGGACAGACCTAGATGTTAAAGTTTAAAAGGAGAGCAAGTCATTTGAGGTTATGCTGTTACCATGTGTTACGTTCTTTGCACTAATTTGTTAGTTTTTTGCCTAACATTGTTTAAAGTCACTGAAGAACATTTGCAGCTGACTCCTTCCCTTTACATCTCCCTCTTTTGTTTTCCCATTTTGATTCATCTGTCTCTCTGGTGACATTAAAGGGAAATAACCAGGTAGGCATAATTTTCCAGCATAGAAAAATAGTGAAGAGCTTGAGAATGCAACAGGATTTGACTTCTGAGCACATTTCTTAGTTCCTTTGTAAGCCTCTGTCTATATTAATGTATTGCTGCACTTTGCAGAATAATATACTCATAAGGGCTTCGTAGTCAGCTTTCCCTCTTCATTCTGAGGACCAACATGTTAGTTTTTCAACAGCTGTAATCAGGAAAATAAGAGCTTTAGAGTTTGCTTCAAACCCTGTATCTCTAGGCAATCTGCTGCTAGAAAGCTACTCACAGAGTTAGCATGAAACTATTCTAATTCTGTATTAATTGCTGTAATTAGTTTTTTTTGCGTCATGATCAGATCAAGGAAGCCTAGAGAGAGAAAAAAAAAAAAAAAGAACCCTCTTTATCCACAAGTCTCCTAAAATGAAGCTCAGTATTGCTGGCAAAGGCAAAGGCAATGCAAGTCAGACCTTCCCAGCAGGGCAAAAGCCCTTGGCTTCGCAGATGTCCGGTGCAGTTTGATTCCAGTCGAGCTGGAGTCAGTCTCAGCATGCTCTCCTGCATGCAGGCCTTCTGTTTATTTTTGTCCTGATGGGACAGGTTTCCCAGTTTTGCTTACATCCCTCAATTTTGGAGGTCTTTCATGTCTTTGCTACTTACAGGTAGACTCATGATTTCCTGACATGATACCATACATGCACAAGGTACCCGTGAAGAATGATACCCCTCAGGTTTCTCCTGACCCATTTTGTGTGTGGCAAACTGACTGTTTGCAAAGCATCTGGTTGCAATCTGGGGGAAGTTCCCAGTCTGAATCTTAGGCTTATATCATTCCCTGTGATGCAGGATGAGCATTCATTTATACTGCTCTTTCCTTTTACACAGCTGTTGTTTGCTATTTCCCTGTTATTAAATACTTGCACAAGGAAAGAAATATAAAAATGCTGATACTTGCCATTAACTATTTTTGATGCAACAACTAAGTCTGCCAACTGCATGAAGTGAATGCATTTTGTTAAGCACATCAAAAATGCATTTGTAAGAAAAGGCTCATCGGGTCACATAAGAAGGACACAGAGTACAGTGTTAGCAAAGTACCTTGGTTTCCCATCCATAAAATGCATTTTTCTTTCTTTGGTCCTTTGTGTGCTTGAATTATTTAGACTGTAAACTTTTTATGATGGGAACTGCCTCTTAATTGCAACGTCATTTATACAATGGCCATCCGTCAGCCAGGCATCAGTAGAGAACTCTTCCCAACCCACTCATTTCTCTTGTAGCTCACCACTTCCTCAGCTTATATTTTCACCTAAATGCAGAATCTTCTACATGGCAGCCTTTCTGCATCCTGTTCCTTCCCATTCTTTCTCTCTCCTCCTACATGACCTTCTCCAGATGGTACATCTACAGGAAAAGGAACAGATTTAGAAATGGCTGGTTTTCTTTGAATGGGAATTAAGCTGCATTAGCTTCTCGCCAATGTTTTAATTTGGGAGCAGGCTAATCTGCTAGACCTGGGCAAGAAACCGTGTTTCTATTCACGAGAGCTTTGGAAATGTAAACGTTTTCTTGAGTTGGATGAAATGTTGACATCTCAGGAATGTTCACAAAGCCCAGATCCAAGGAGCTGGGAGCTGTGGAGGGCAGGCTGGACTTGAACTAAGTCAACAAAAACATGCTTTTAACAGTGTCAGAATGCTTCTGCTGCCCATATTCACTTATTTTTTCATTAAATGAAAGAGATTCAGTTTCTGCCCCCCAGATCCACTTATTTTTTTATAAAGTGAAACAGATTCATTGCAACCAGCTTGAAGAAGGGAGATGGATTTGACTGAGCATCCATATTTTGGCTGAGCAGGTCCAGATCCTCTTATGCTTTTATGTGCTGTTTATTAGCACTATCCCTGTATGTTCAGGAGAGTTGAGGTGGGACATGAAGGAAAGGAATGCAGCAGTGTGCTGCTCACCATTCCATTCACCTTGTCCCATAAAATCTCAGAGTTCATCTCTGATTTCAGGAAGAAAGGGAAGACTGGGCACTATAGTTCCATAAAGGTTTAATTTCTCATAAAGCTACAGTTTTTCTTAGGTGCACAAAAGAGTTAATCTTATTGATGGTACAGCTGACAGAGCGGAAAATTAAGCTTGAAGTGTTGTAGTGTGCTTGTTTCAGCATGTCTGGAAGGAGTGCCATTCTCAAGAAGTCTTGAATTTTCCTTTTCTTGAGTAAGTGACCATCTCTCACCGCAGGTGACACTTCCCTCTAGCCCTTCTCGCCAGAACGGTACCAATACCTAGTGTTATTTACCATTGTTTCTAATATATTTTGAGGTTTTTTCTACACTTTTATACATGTTATGGACCTCTATGGGAAATTTGCATGAGTGAGAACTATGGGATTGGGTTATAGAGTTATTAAATATTAATAAGCAATGAATTTCAGATCACCCAAATTATAGAAATACCATTCCCAGCCATGTGACCATCACCTCCCTCTTGCTCTGCTTTTTTGGAAGCTAAGGACTATGATCATTTGCACATTAATTTGTGATGATACCATCAGTCATTCTTTGAACAGTGAATTTTATTACTCAAGTCTCCACATTCGAAGAGCTCAGTTTGTCTGTTGGTTTTTCCATATCACAGGATCTGCGGTGCAGTATGAAACCATTAGATTTATTTTACCACCCAGTACAATATGTGTAGGAGCTAGAGCTCCTAAGACCGTGTTTCACAGCTCACTCATGTATGGAGACATTATGAAATTCAAACATTTTTTTATCTGAAATTCCCCAAGCTCTCCCCTTAAAAAAATTCTAAGCAATGATGCAAATAAGTTTTCAAGAAGATTGTTTTATGAATACATGTGCTACACTCTGTCTTTTTAAAGAGCAGAAAATCACATAAATGACAGTTCCAGAAACTGTAGATTTATGACTTTTTTTAACTTTCCGATTATGTTGGCAATGACTAAAAAAAATAAAATTTTGTAATTTTGAGGAGAGAATAATGTACTTTTTTATTAAAATAGAAATGACACACTGCTGCATATCTAACTTGATTTAGTGTTTTTATTAGTTATAGAACTGTTTTAATACCTCACTAACTATTGCTTTCTCCCTTAAGGTTTTCATTGTTCTCATACCCTAGAAACAAATTGATAATTCTGAAAAAAATAAAGTATTTCTTGGTTGTTTGCTAACAGCAGAATAGCAATCAGTCACCACAGGGTTACTACAATGGGCATCATTATATCTGGATCCTTATCAATTTCACTATATGGGTAAGTATTATTGCTGCATACCGGAACTCCTTTGGTGTTATTGCTTAATTTTAATTGTGATTGTAAAATGTGAAAAATGTGGATCTTTAAACCACAATTAAACACCTGCTATACTTGTTGTGCATTGGCATTTAAAGATATATTGAGTATTTAAAATCTGCTGATTCAGATATTACATTGAGGGGGGAATTAAAAAAAAAAACAGGGATTGGTTTGAAAACAAATGTTTGCTTAAGGAAACAGTTGCCGGGAAATTTAATTTAGCCAAATACGTGATGCAACATCTGAACCTTAAAACATTTTGAAGAGTAAATTTTGACATCGTGCTGTTTCTCATGCAGCTTTAGAGAAGCTGCCAGTCCCTCGCAGCTTCCAAGAATCCCACTGTCCTGTGTGTGTCCCTCTGACATCCTGCTAATGGAAAATCCTGCACTGGAAAACACCTGCCCAGCATTAACAAGATGTAAATGGCAGAAACAGCAGAATGTCAAGTTGCAGAGACACAAAGAAATGCAGGTTTTGTAGAAAAAGCCTCTGCTGACTGCTCCCAAATTCTTAATTTCATTCAAGAGTGAAAACATTTCTAAATTGCTTCTGGTTCTGTGGTGAGAAGCCCAGCAAAACACATGAGCACATGATTTTCTTTAAGCTTGTGAGTAATCTGAATGAGTTAGAGCTCAGCACATGTTGATGTGCTTTGCTGGACTTGGATCTGTTAGTGGTGTAAGGTGGTTTAAATCTAGCAGACATAAAGAGAGGCAGCAGTTCAGTACAATTAAATCTGCAAGCAGCCTGTGCTGCACAGCCTGGCTCACGCACCTTTCTGCATCCCCTCTCTTCATCTTCCATAACTATAACTTGGAAAATTTGTTTGGTCTGAAAAAATGACAGATTTATCCTCTCAGTAAAGCCTGTTTTCAAATATTTGAGGGGAAGTTTAATTGTTTACAGGCATTCAAACATCAATAGTATTTTAAGTGTTAATTTTTGTCTATTGCTGTTTCATGTTTATTTAGCCACTTTAAACTCAGAAAAAAATCATGGTATCAACCCTTCCATCTTTGCACATATGGTGGGAAGAGTCTTCCATGCCTTCAGCTAGTTCTTCACTGTTCCGGAAGGTTGCTTGGGGGATCTTTTGCTTCATGATTTATGATCTAGTCAGGTAAGGACCTAGAACCAAATACCTCCCCCCTGCCAAACCAGCAGCTCTGGGAGACAAACTGTTCCTCTGGTTAGGAGAGGTAACACAAAGTATTTTTCTTCTGCTAGAAGAGAACTTGGTGTTTCTTCATGGTCTCCAAAGTAGGCATCCTTGGTTTTCAGGGGTACATTGACTTAGGTTTGTATTTCTTGCAATCTAGACTCCTGGGAAGATTCCCGTACTTCTTGCCTGTGTGCTTCTGTTCAGTTTGCATTGAACTTTGAAACTGATTCAACATGATCTGCTGTCAGCCTCCTGCTGCACACTGGGTGATGGAAATACCTCCCTTCCCCTTCCTGGGAGAGTAGGGTTTCCAAAGGCACTTCACTTTCTTTATCTTTTCCTGCTTGCTAGTTTGAAACCAGTGATATCTGTCTAATAGGTGTGGAAAACCAACAATGTGTTGATAACTAATGTATATAATAAATTGGCAAGTCTTGTATTTCAATTTATTCCCCAAAATATTACCTCAGTTTGGAAGTACAGTACCCTCATAACTCCTTTCTGCAGAGGCCAAACAGCTCCTCGAATGCCCTACCACAAATAAATCATTTAAGTATCTTCTGCTTGTCTTATAGCACGTCTTGGCTACCAGTACACTTTCCTGTCAATCTTCAGTAATGGCTTGTGTCAGGTGGAACCTCCTGGGAAAGAAATGGGTTTATCTTAAAAAGTTTATGAGAGCATCTCCTATATCTCCAATGTGTGTCATAGAAAGGAATTATTAAATATGGAATAAATAACAGATAACCATGTTACTGGGCTTTAATTCCATTGAGGGGTTCCATTTTTTAAAAGCAGATTCAGTGCTCATGAAAGCTGTCAGGTTGAGATCGTTGGAAACCAAAGTGGTCTTTTAACCCACGGATCAGGTGCGGTATTGGCAAGAAGCATGCAAGTTCTCCCATGCTGTCCTCACCTGCAGTGCCTGGATTTGTGCTTTAGCCAGTTAATATGAAGGGAGTATTGGGGTGGATCCAGGCAGCACAATGGAGTTTAGCGCAACTAATCCAAAACTAGCTCTGAGAGGGCTGGTACCTCCACATGCCACGGTGATGTGTACAGAGGCGTTAGCTGGGGTCCCAAAGCTGGGCTTGTTGCCCGAGCATGGTGAGCCCCCCTGGAGCTGCGCTCATGGGTGCACACAAGCTCTCAGCAGCAGGCTGGCACTGCACTGCAGGGGGAATAAACCCAGAATGGGGAAGTCTATAAAGCCCACGGGTAAAATTGTCTGACTTGGAGGACTCCTCTTATCTCTGTGTTAGGCTAAGCCATAGGGAACCTCGCATTGCTTGGGCTCGGCAGGATGTGTGGCTTACATTTTAAGCCTACACCTTTATAGCACAAGGCCTATCAATTAATTTACCTACTCTTGTGTCAACTTTGGCAGCTTTATAAATTGGAAAAAGAGATTCATGATCTAAATCCAGCCCCTCACTCTGCGATGCATTGATGCCTATAATTCCTCATAGAAAATATCTTTCCTGAAGTCTGCAATGTGTTATAATCTCTAATTATGAATATGTTCACAGAATTTGTTCATCTCAAGATGCACTTGTGCATCTGTTATTTATGCACTATACATTAAACTTTACATATAGCTTTAGAAATATTTCTGCAGATGTGCACTTGTACTTAAAAGACCATAGAAAATGATATGTTAAGCTGCGTGACAAGGTCCTTGGGTAAGGATTATAAAGTACTGGAAGGAGCACCATCTTTCCCCATGGCGGAACTGTAACTAGAGGTAGACAACCCTCTGTTGGACATGGTGGGGCTGGGGGGTTCCTGCCTACCCTGCAGCCTGGGCACAGGCTGCGTTTACAGACTCTGGGTCTTCACGGCAGGCAAGCCTGGTATCGAGGGCATCCTCAGGCCACCCTTTGAAGATGATACAGCAAGAAGCCAGTGTGTTTGTGAGGGCAAGAAAGTCTGGCACTGTGCAAGAGAGACTGTAAACTTATTAGGGAGGCTGAACTTCATGTTTAAATAGCACATAATGCAGTGGGGACTGGTCCCTGCCTGGCACTTTTAATTGCTGCTGTAATAATAATACAAAAAACAGAGCCACTGTTCTGTACGCAGCCATATAAGAAATGATAAATTGTTATTCTACTTGTTTTCCTATTGTAAAGTAATGCTGTCAGTATGGAATTTATTTAACTGGAAGATAAATCCTCAAATGATTACCTTAGAATCTGAAGGGGAAAAAAAATACAAGAACATTAGAATTAAAGCTAATGTAACTTTAAAAACCCCAACAAATATTGGAGGGCCAATAAATAGATGATGTACAAAAATATATTCATCTTTGAGCACACCCCAAGGTCTTCTCTGGGCCATGGTTCCAGTCAGTCCCAGAAGGGCATAAATGCCACCTTAAAGCTGTGACTACTTCAGGACCGTAATGTCTTTCTAATAGTGCTTTGCTGAAATGGAAGCACTAATAGGTTTTGATAGGGCAGATGCTACCAAATTATTTTGTATGTTGGGCTTCCTTGTGCAACCTAGCTAAGGATGCACACCATTCATGGAGATAAACCCTGCGAGATTGTGAGCGTCTTTGGAAAGTAGAGGTCCTTCATTCCCACTGCAAGTTAATGAGGACACTGTGCCAGAATGGAGTGCGAATCTTTTATGGTTTTTTCCCTCTGTGTATGTGCTTCTGTGCCTTACAAACAAAAGCTTCTTTTCCATGGAAAGTGAAGAGACCAACATATCTATACAATGTGCCCCAGCATCACCTCAAACACACATTTGCTTGTTAATCTGGAAAATAACAGTGTGCTACAACTTCAGCACCCTATGTTTTCTTTTCACCTTACAACACTGTTTTCCTTTTCATGTTGTTTATGCTATGCTGGATAATAGGAGTACCTGAAGTATTTTGAGATAGACTGAAAAAAGTCTTCCTTGCTTTGCCTTGAGGCACTGTATCTTTATGGAATCGTAGAAGCTGGAGATTGTAAAGGCCTTTTGGGTTGTTGGAGCCACCCATGTGCCGATACCAGATTGACACTCTTTTCTTTTCCTGTGAAAGCTGCTTGTGATATGGTGGTGCAAGGAAATTTGCACTTTAATAGGACACATTTTCATAACGGCTCAACCTGATTTTGTCTCCGTTTATGGTCCAGATATATACAGTGCTATACAGGCCATATGAAATTACAGCAAGAAGTTGTGAATGATGTAGGAAATGAAAAATTCATCACAAAGAGCTAGGAGGTAGCAGAGCTGTGCTGCACTTTACCTTTTGATATTAAACTCAGATATAGCCAGGAAAGGAGACGGGACTCCAAGGGTCTCAAGCAAAAATAAACTCCTAAGAATAAAACTGAGGAAAATAAAAAGACTAATTTAAAAACTTTTGGTTTTAGCATATCTTGAAAATGTTCATTCTCTCCCATTAAAAAAAAAAAAAATACACTTCCCAGCTGAAGGCAGAGCACTTCTAAATGTGGCTTTGTCCCAAATCAAGACAACCTGAAAAGGCTTCTGACAGTTCTGGAAGTGCTGGAGTATTCACACCAGAGAAAGCTGTTTGGTTTTTGTTGGGTTTTGGGGTTTTTGTTTGGTTGGGTTTTTTTCCCCTGGAAGGGGGTTGGAATCACTCATTCTAGTGCTGGTAAGTAGCATATATAGAATTTATAAGGAGTGCACATAATAAAAAGAAGTCCTTTTACTACGGGTGGCCTCTCAAGATAAAATCAGGTAAAATGTAGGTAATGTTTAGCACATTGTTACTGCAGCTATTCTTACCTGGTTTACTCTCACCCCATTGCGAAAGCATTCCATCTCACACTGTTTTGGGGAATAGGAAATGTTAGAAATTTCTATAATGTGCTATGCAATCCTTCCAACTTCCATTTGGCTACACAGATTTCTTAATCACTTGTAGAACTCTTAAAACTTATTTTCCTGGCAGTGAAGAATACATGGACTCCTCCTCAGGCAAAGACTGTGAAGCATGTGAGGAGGTCTATGTCCCTCACTGCTAAAAGCTGGGCATGTTCGTCAACACTTTGCAGAATTAGAGCCTTAATCATTAACACCATCAATAACCACTGCTTACCTGCTCTCGTTGCAAAATGTGACTTTTTAAACATGCAGCCCTGGGACTTTGTGCTGGTCAGCAAAGCATCCATGCTGAGCGACATTCCCTACTCTCTGCATACACATTACTTAAAATCACTGCTGTAGCCCCAGTCCTTTATGCATTTGCTAGTGAGCACCTGCATCGAACATGTGGGATTCTAATCTTCACATGCTAGATGGCCTCGAATAATTTCTGTGGTTTTTATAGGCAATTCTGTGGTGATCAAACTACTGTAAAGAGAGACCTGCGACGACCTATCATTTTTTTCCCCTTCTTTCAAACATATAATCTAAGGTTTCCCTTGTGGGTGGCCCTTCTTTCTTTTGTGCCATTGTAATTTCTTCATAGGTGGTACCTGACAAGTCCTTTTTTACCCTTAGAGTTTTTTTGTTCAGATTCCATTCACTTCAAAATATCATTACCATTGCAAACAAGGAAAATGTGTTTATCAGAAACTGCAAACTCCTTTAGGGCCTCATAGGATTAATCACGGTTATAAAGTTTTATTAAACACAATTTTTGTTTAATGACAAGCTCCACCAGTCCTTCCCATTCCAAACCAATCCTGTCCTAAGGGTGTATCTAGCACAGCAGATTGTTTTCAACAGACTCTCAAGACAATCCCTATTACTTTGTCATGCACAGAGATATTTTTCTTCCTGGATAATTTGAACTTCCTTAAAAATCACATCTGTTTCATACTTTATTTATTTGTAATTTAAATCCTTAAATTGAATCTTTCATTACTAACATCTGGGCTTGAAATGCAGCCCACTTGAAAAAATACAAATTTTATTTTATTTGTAGTTACCCCCCTTCACTCAGTAGCATTGGTACAAACATTCCCTGGCCAGAGGCAAAACAGCCGGGTATCTTAAAGCTGTGATGCCGTACCACGTGTAATATGGCTCACTTGAATGTCCCTGAAGTGACTGGCAATTTGCCCAGAATTAGACTGAATGCAAGTAATAAGCTGTAGAAATTCCACAATATTGACAATTAGATATCTCTATACGGCAGCAGCTGTGTATTGTTCTCATGGTATATTCCTCTCAAAGCACCTCCTAAAAAAAAGGGGGAAAAAAAAACCTGGCAGAAGGTTGCAGGCAGCAGAAAGGTAATATACATTGTATGAAATATCTCAAATTCAGATTAATAGGAATGTTTCTATTAGTACAGTTTTCTACAATATAAATAACAGCTAAAACAAAATGCTGAGGAATTTTCAGTTTATGATACCACATCGGTACTGCAAAATTGCTGTATTTTAAACATATTTTCTGAGAAAGATACCTACCCACTCTTTCTTTTCATCATGAAAAAGAGGAAATGGGAGTACGGGCTTGTCTTTGGATGCTGTTTGGGAAAAAGCTTCGACAGTCCTTTTGAAAATTACCCGCAAACCAAAAAGAGACATTAGTGTCCTGCACAGTGGGGTCTCCGCAAGACATAACAATATGGCCTGGAAGGGAAAAGCAGTGTCAGAAGAAAAGCTTTAATTTTTCACCTGATTTGAGAAAACTCAGATAGCTCTGAGGGACTCACTGGAATAAATACATTTATTTCCTATCAATTCTCAATTCCCTCACGTTTCAAAGTTTATTCATCAGCCTTTCTACAGAAAATGTGGAAAATGAATTCATTGAGCATTTATTTTATTTTACTCACAAGAAGCAGCTGCCCACAGTGAACGGATTCAAATTTTATTTTTTAAACCATACTTTTGAAGTTTGCATTATGAGCTATTCATCTTTGATATTTTGCCCAGTGGATATCAGTGGAGCTTGTTTCTGTCTGCTACTAAGCTTGTCAAACTTTGGTTTTGGTATTTGCCTTTATTGTAAATAGAAATGATCATTTTTAAAATAAGCTGCAGGTTTTTTCAGAAGTACCATAAAACTGAGGGAACAATAAGATGTCAAGTTTTATATTGCAGATGCTAATTTATCAAGCTAATTACCAACAAAATGCAACTAAATTGCTGATAATCTTGAGACTGATTAATTCAGCAACAGAGATATTGATGAGTATTTAAAGGTTAGGAATAGGAGTGTTATGATGCAGGATCTCCTTCCTACTTCGGTGCTTACCACAGAAGAATTATCTCGGCACCGCATGGCATACACAACATTTTGACAGATACGTGTGCTGTATGCCAAACAAATCGCTGGAGAAAGGAAAGGCCAGTTTGTGCATTTCTCTGCATGGTGTGACCACGCCGAATATTGCTAAAATAGAGGGAAAGGTTTTGCATGGCACTGCATATTCAAGTTCCCCCGTCCTGACATCCGTCACCCCAGTTCCTGACATTTTCATTTCCTCTTCTATATTGCCTGCCTTTGTGCAACTTCCCTGCCTTTCTCCCTCTCTCCCCTGGGAAAAAAAAAAAGAAAAACACTCCACAAATGCAAATACAATAAAAGATTGTGACTGGTCTTCTCCAGCTGCCAGTAAAGCGTAGGTGATGCCTGAATCCATCAGTCCTTTGGCCAGAGATAATGTTTCCTCCTTGGGCAGCGGGGAGAGCATTTCTTCTGGGCTTCTTCTGAGCTCTGCCTCCTTTCCTCTGGGCGCTGAGGCTGCTGAGTCAGTGCCGAATGAGGTCAGTCGTGATGCCTGTTTCTTGGAACTGGAGACCGGGCTGAAACGGCCTGAAATTGCATCACTTGGGCCCTTCTCCTGCCAGCAGCACAACACCGTGTCCCTTCGGTGCCCAACGTACTCCAATAAAGGAGGTTAAAAAGCCGGTTCATTAATTGACTCCAGCACTGAGTGAGTCCCTTTTATAACCTGTGTTATCAGCAGAAGTACAAGTGTGGTGTGGTGAGGAATGTGATTACGGACAAGATTTCCTGGGAGAGGAATTAGCTGGCTCTGGTGGTGATCTCCGTTGTAATGAGCACGGTGCCATCTTTATGAATACAGTTATAGACGTACTCCCACAGCCCTGAAAAACGCAGAGCTCCTCAGCAGCACCAGCCAGGTTCTCAAAGGGTTAATATGCAGTTTACTATTGAATAACATAAAATGAGCTGTAAATAATGTAATGATATGTATTGTTAAGCTACATATACTGTACCAGGTGCAAGTACTCCCACTCCTCACTTAGATATAATCTGGGGCAGTCAACAAACACAGATGTATTTTAACAAAAAGAAAGAGAGAGGAAAAAAGATAAAGAAAGGATGAACAAGAAAAAACCTAAACCATATGTAAGATA
The DNA here is from genome assembly GCF_030463565.1 of Pelecanus crispus. NCBI lineage: Eukaryota > Metazoa > Chordata > Aves > Pelecaniformes > Pelecanidae > Pelecanus > Pelecanus crispus. Next base: position 41,313,067 of record NC_134644.1, read on the forward strand.
ATTTAACTGAGATAACAATCCAGGTAAAACCTGGCCTATTTTTCAGAACCACTTTAACTGTGCCATGTAAAATACAATGGCATTTTGACTTGTTTTTGGAACATGCATGAGCCAAACACGTGTGGAAACACCTTGACAGGCCTTTTGTATAACTACAAGAAAACTGATAATCCTAAATCAATTACATGGGGGAAAATATGAATCTTTGAATACTAGTAATTATAATGGTTATTTTTCACTTTTGTAGCACCTGCAAATGATGCACTGTATATATAACAATGATTCAAAAAGCCCTAATTAACTGTTTATTTTTTTCTTCTTGTTTGCTGGCTGTAACCAGTCTGCATTAATTGACAATTTATATGTGTGTGTGTATATAGATATAGATGTATATTCTCCCTCCCCCGCCCCCTAATATTTTCTATTACTTCCGACTGCCTGGAAAACATGCATTATTGAATTTGCCTCTTCTAGGTCGGTTCTTAAAGCCTCATGAGAGAGTTTTTGCTGAACTTCCAGTAACACTCAAGGGACGGAAAAGCGTGGTAGAATATGCTGGGCTGATCCTACCTAGTGGGGACAACTGCGGTCCCTTCTGTAGTGCGATGACATGGCTCCCGACTAATAGTGCCAGTCAGAATTCCTAACTGCTCCTACCAAATGCGAAAGAGCTGATTTTGGAAGACCTCCAGCCACAGCTTTCCACTGCTGACAGATTACTCTGGGCTATTCATGGAGCAAGATTAGCCTGACCACCATGAAGAAAACTCTTTGTTCCGTGTCATTACCTAGGACGGGTTGAACCGTGCTAAGGCAAAGCTGCATTGGTGAGCTAAATTCATACAGAAATTGGATCAGTGATTATTCTGAAATTATGCTATTATGGTCAAAGGGAGTGGGGGCGGTGGATTTGTCAGGGTTCTAGGTAGGGAATGTGAAATACAGCAAAGCTCGGTGGAGGGAGCATGGGGACAGCTTGCGGTAGGCACCGTTAGGATTTTTAATGTGGGTGTAAGCACGCGGTCGCCATAAAAGCAAAGCACAGTGGAGCTTTGTATTGAAATGAAAATGCAACTGTGCCTAGGCAGTGGCCAAAGGGTCCCGAGCCTTGGGTAGGCACCACACGCTGCGGCAGCTCCAAAGGCACCGGGAGCGAACCGGCCGGCGCCGGCAAGGAGGCACAACAGCGCCACGCAACGTGAGCGCAAGATGGCTGCTGTAACCATCTGCAGGACATCAAAGTCTGCTGCCTGATGGCAAGTGGGCTGCCAAAGCTTCTAAAGGCTTTGGCGCCTGCATGTAAATCGGATGCAAACTGTCCATCTGCTGCATGGCACAAGTGACAGCTGATTCTTTTTGCAGTCCGTAAGATGAACTAGACCTAAGCCAATCCGTCCCTGTTCCTAATCACACAAGGTTTGTCCTACCAGTTTCATTAGCCAGACACACGAGATACAGTATGTGGTTTTTCATTTTGCTCGGTACGTGACACTATAAAAAACAATGCTGGGGATGGGCTGTGAAACCAAAGGGGACACACTGCTGCTACTGCAGAGAAAGCATATTGGCAATGTTCAAAGCATATTGGGGCATAACAGTAGTCTAAAAACCCCAATATGGATTAGGACAGCTGACCAGATGTCTTGACTGACATTTTTTAACACGATTCAAGGGTGTCCCTACAGTACATAAATGCAAACTATACATCTGTGTACTTTTTTTTTTTTTCCACTGGAAATACCATACATGGATGCTTTGATTGTAGCTGACAGTTGCAGTGTGAGGAGAGAGCCGTACAATGCCGGGGGTCTGGCCTTCTCCTCCAAGAAGCTCACTGGAGAAAGTTTGACTTGGGTTCCTGCGCAAACAGGCAAGAGACAGCCGTTGTCTTCGGCAGAAAGTTACCTACCTCCTTTCTTCATCAGATGGGTAGTGGGAACTCGCTGGGATGCTGTGTTGAAAGTGGGGGATGAGATGTGATATACTGTTATAATAAGAGAATGTTGTTCTTTTCTAGACTGATCTCAAATTTAGAAACTAGGATTACTATCAAAACGTAATCACTCAGCTGTGCAATTGTTTGTGAGAGGGAGGGAACAGGAATGGTTGGGGAGGGGAAAGCGCTGCAGGTATATCGAGGAACAAAGATGTTTCTCATTTCTCACTTCACAGTCTTTAGAACAGGAGTCAAAAATGAAATGTAGTCCCCCTTCCCTCTCCAGCTTCCTCACCGAATTAAACATGGGAAGTGGCAATGTTCGGTTTGAACCAGTGCACCAAGTCTGGACTGCCTGCCCTGTGCATTTGTGTAAGCCTAGCTGGCATCGCTCCCCTCAGTTTACAAAAAACATTCCACATGCATATTCCACCCATCCATAAACATGTGTCAGTACTTCTTCTCCTTCTGTCTCTTGTACATTGCTGGTATGGGATTAGGAGCTCTGCAGGTAGGAAGACTGTTTTCATACCTGCCTGTCCAGCAGCAGCTTGAGGCATGGCAAATGCCATTCTCAGCAACTAGAGTTTATTCCATATTCCTTGGTCCTGCCCCAGCCTGAAAGGAAGGGGAAAACTGAAATCTTTCCTTCTTCAGATGGGGAGCTGTGTTATAAGGTAATCACAGACTCTGCCTCTGGCCCTGCTGGGCTTCGGCGTGGAATTCAGTCTCCTCTGCTGATGTTCCTCGTTAGCGTGTCAGAGGGGACAGATTTATAGTGTTTGCAAGGACATAACCAAACAGGCTAGTTGGTTTCAGCATGTACTCTCTGGTTTCCTGGTAAATGTGAAGTGGTGTCTTAATTTATGTTTGCTTTGATCCAATCGTTTCTTTCGTAAACCTTTCCTTTTCCCAGCAACCAGCTTCAAACTGCAAGCAGAAACAAAAGATGCCCTTATAAATCAAAAGGCCTCGTAGTATCAGCGAGGCTGCAGGTAAAGTTCTGCCCAGCATCTGCAGGTATGCTTTCTGTGGTGCCAGCTGCTTGGCTGCACACTTTATGGAAACACAATTCTTATTTAACACTTTTTTTGATAACATAAAGCTTGTGCCTGCCGGTGATAAAACTTACTGGTGCTTAAGTTCAGCTTTTATGTACCTGTTCAGATTTGTAGCGTGCCCTTAAAAAGGCATTCTCCTGTGACTTCAATTACCTTTGTGCCTATACAAATATTGTATACTTACCCCAAATCTAGCTCTGGTGACTTAGATGAGTATTTGAGTCTAAGGGGAAAAAGTTTCTATGTGGAACTGCTGGATGATAAAAATGCTGCCCCAGTGGGTCCCGGGGCTGGAGGACCCCCAGCTCGACCCCAGCTCCTTGCTGCTGCAGTGGTGACACCAGAGGATCTCACCATGGCAGCAAACCCCCAGAGCCCCCCCGCTTCATTCCCTGCCTGCAGATGTCCATTGTGTGGCCCTGGAAAGCTCTCCAATGAGCAGGACATTGGTGTGGTTCATGGCCGGTGTCCTCCCAAGCAGACCTCCCTTGGAGCAGAGGGGCTGCAGGTATCCCCAGCTGTGCACAGTCCTCTGCTGCCCAAGATGGTGGTGCTTCCCAGTGGAAAGGATGTTCCTGCTGTGCAGGTGAAAGCTTGGATGTGTGTGCCAAAGCAAATGGCCTGTGCCGGCTTCATCTTGTTCAGGCATCAGCCGATAGCTGCTATGTCGGTCACCTACATTAGGAGGGTGGAAAGAATAAAAAATGAGGTATATGGGGTTTTATAGGAGGCAGCGCAAGCCTATGAAAAGATAGCTGTCTACACTCCTGTGAACGGCGATCAAGAGAAAACTCTATTCTTGAACACAGAAAATCACTCTTGGCCTGTGTGGTGATAAGCACCTACGTACCTAAAAAATAAATACTCGCTAGCACTGGCAAACTACTGATAATGTGCTAACATGACTTTTATGCTTACATTGTTAACTATAAAACTGGTGATACGAACTAGAAAGTGCTAATAGCATACATTGAACTGTGCAGGTACCCCACAATTCATTTGTCTTTCCCAGAATGACCTTCCTCTTTGCCAACTGATGGAAAATCAGACGTGAAAATGTCCAGGATGGAACAGATAGGAATTTTCCTTTTTTTTTTGGTCCTGTGCATGCACTGTGCCTTTCAAAGAGGGCCTGAGATTGCAAGAATTTTACTGCTGAGATTGTAGGTCCTACTGTAAATCTGCTCTAAACAGGCACACATATAAATTGCTATCATGCTGTTGCATCAATAGATCAGCTTACAGTCCCTTTTAGATTCTCTTTGTCTTGCTATTTTCATTCTATTCAGGAACTGAGCATCAAGACGGATATTTAAAATACAGCTTTCAATTTACTGGTCTACAAATATACCTCTGACCTCCACGCATAGGCTATTAAATCCCACTGATTTGTCTTCCCGAACTTTTCTTACTATTATTTCCATGAGAAAGCCTATTCCTGCAAACTGGATGGGAATTTTGACCCAAACAAAATCTCTGACCTGGGAATGTGCCTGTCACCAATGGTTATTGGAATACCCACTTGTTCATGCTAGACTTCTAGCTTGGCAGCTCTGCAAAAGTAAAACATCACAACATCCACTTCAAAGCAATTCTGAGAGCCTCTGAAAAGCAGTTCCCCACATCCCTGAAAATAAGAATTAACACTACATCTCAACATTAAATTCAGAAACATAAATAACCTATTTGCTAAGGATGCTCCATTTGTTCCCCATACCAGAAGCCTTACTTAGAGCATGAAAAAAGCAAAAGTTACTCTCTTACCTCTTCTAGTGAATAATGTTAAATGAAGGTACAGGTACTGAACAAGCAGGTGATGCCACCACACTGTAACCCAAGAGCCAGGGGACCTTCATGGTAATGATGGGAAGCAGAGGTACGTGCTGGTGGTTGACTGCAGTCCTCATTGCAGACTTGCCTTGAACCCATGCCAACCATGCTTCAGCAGAGGGGCCACTTAGCATTTTTCTCCCTTTTATTGCAATGAGGCTTAATGCACAAATGGGGGAAAAGGCTCTTAACAATGTAAAGGCAGCATTTTCCCTTTTCTTTGATCTCTGTTCAGATCTAGTCTTTCATTCTTTTTACCGCCAAATGAAAGAAATCAGTCTTCAATGTTTTATACTCTGCTGTGACACATAAGGTACTTTCTGCTTTTCACAGTCCAGTAGTTATGAGTGGTGCAGTAAATGCATAGGGGTAAGGTCAAGTACTTAGGGGTAATAAATATGTATTGAGATGTATATATTTGTTAAAGCCTGAATATCATGCAGTATCTTAAACAAAACCATCTAGCTGTCTCTCTGTCCATCCATCCATCTGTCCATCCAACATCAAGGTTATTTATGTAGTACAAGGTCTTTAAATTCTGCAGAGTATCTCTCTGCCATCTGAACTAAGGGCCAAATCCTATTCACTCAGTTTCACTCAGATGACCTCCCTCTCTATGGTACCTTCGCAACCTGATAGAGAAGCAGTGCAGTCTGCATGCTGGCCCTAAGCTAGAACACATTATTGCTCAGACTGTGGAAAGGCTGATTTGGATCCATTCTTTGCACTGCGGCAGTCCTGTGCGATCCTTGCCTGACATGAGCTTCTCATCTCACACCAGCTCCTTTTGGGCTAGTTTTTGTGCAGTGTTAACACAGCACAAGGTTTTTTTCTTGTGGAAACAAAGTGGCTCCTGACAAGATCAGGGAAAACATTTGGGACACTGCTCATTGACATTTTACCTGAGGAAAAAGAAAATTACGGCATACTCAAAGTAAATCACACAGCAAAGGGAATGTCCTCATTTTAGACTGCAGAGCGGAGAGCCCGTGTGCTGCAATTGCTAAGGTAATGGTTGCTGCCGCTCAACTGTTTCCTCGAAATGCAGTCACTCTGCCTTTTTATTTTTGGGCACTTTTGCATGCATAATGATATCCATCCATTTAAAGGCAAATGTCCTCTTAGTTTTAATGGGCTTCTGTTCATGGAATACTGGCAGATACTGTCTTTACTTTGATTTTTTTTCTTATTTCTTTTTGTAATTTGGAGCTAACCGTTGCCTTGGCGTGACTCTACTGGAAGCACAGGGTGCCTGTGCCCTCCAAGCAGCTGCTCAGCATCTTTCGGAACGGGGCTGCTCTGTGTACGTTGTGGAAAGATATAAATTTTTATGGTGTAAGTATTTTTACAATGGATTTATCACATAAATAAGGAATGGAAGAGACCTTGCTGGTCTGTTAATTTACCTCCCTGTAGTATTAGATTATTCTCTAGAGTGCATTTTCTAGATCCATGGACAGTCCAATTTTAAATGTTGCAAATGATGGGGTTTCCACGGCTTCTTACAAGCAAATTCATAGCCTGTATGGCCTCAGCCACCTTTCAAATATTTACATGTCCTCTTCTTCCTCACTTATTTTTTATTTAAGTCAGCACAATGCATACATGCATTTCATTTTTAACTTTCATTTACAATCTGTTGTCTCCCTACCTAAGAACATTTACAGGCCATTCCAAATCTCCCTCCTTTTTGCCACTATCCTTTCCTATTAATTCCTCCTGTCAAATTAGATGCTTTGTAGTTTTCAAATACTCTTTCTTCTCTTCTACTATCAAACTCAGCTCAATCAAGCACTGCCTAACCTGTTGCCTCTGCACCCAGGGTTATGTTCAACACATTCCTGGGGGCGATACTTATTATTTAATGCCTGATGCAAAGGTTGAGAAGACATATCTGTAATTTTAAAAGGACTGAATCCTTTCCAGGTGTCCATTTTACTTACATAGCAATGTATGTGGGGAAACAGTGTATTACAGAAAAAGCACAATTCTGAGAAACAAAGTTTCAGGTAATTATTAGCCAGATTTAGTAACTTTCTTTTCTTTTTTCTAAATTAAAGCATGAGACATTGCTTTTCACTCACTGTGAATATCTCTGCTCCCTGTACCTCCCAATTAAACATCATGTGTAAATTTACCTCATTTTTCAGATCATTAATAAAGTTTACTGAGTTAGATTCCAAACAGGCTTTTAGAGTATATGATAATTGTAATACTTTATGTTATGGTGCATCTTCAAAGCTGGATTTAATGAGTCACAGAGCCTACCTGTAAAATTGTGTCTGGAATGAGTTGAAAGGGGAATCATATTTTTTTTAAACAAAAATATTTTTTGCAGAAGCTCTGAGTAGAAAAAAAGGCAATATTTCTTAAATCTAGCTATCTCCCAGCTTTGCTTTTTTGCATTAATTTTTTATTTAAAAGTTTTTCATTCCACTTGGCTTGCGAACCTTGTAATAAAGTGCTTCTAGGATCAAAGGAAGCTATTTTTATAGTATTACCTCATTTTCTTTTATTAAAATAGAGAACAGCTTTAAGTTATACACATATTTGGTCAAAATGATAGGAGCCCTAACCATACTTCCAGTATTTTTTCTAAGGCACAAAGGATGGTCTACGCTTTGGGTGACAGTCATTTAGGGGGGCACGGGACCTCACCCGGAACAAAACAATGCCATTCTTTTGTGCAGTGTCAGAAACTCTCCATGGCATTTTCAGAAATCCCATCTCTTAGGCAATAGCAATATTTTCATATGATGTAATTCCAAAATAAGGGCCTTGCCTTTCATCTTATTCATTGCAGTGGAGTTTAGGGTGCTCAGGAAATGAAGGCCAGGGCCCTAGGTAATAGTCTATTCAGGTCAGGAAGGCTAATTAATATGCAGACACTAGCTATGTTTCCAGTGTTGTGTTAGAAGACTTGGTTTATTTGGTCAATGACAAGTGCAATCTGATGGAAAAGATTCAGCCTTCAGAATGGCAATATTTACTTGCACGTACTCATGTTAGAGGGTGAGGAGTGTGCCCTGTGTACATTTTAGGATAAAGCAAGTTTTTTTCAAGAGCAACAGCTGAAAGAGAAAGAATCCATATTATGTATTGGTCTAAACAAAGATGAAGAGAGAAGATTTGAAATTTATTCCATCATTCCTTTACCGATTTCCCATTAGACTTTGAATAAGGCATGTAACCCTTACAAGCCATGCTCTTCTGTAAAAGGTGCATCACAGCAACCCTTATTTCAGATATGTGTGTGTTTAAAAGCCTCCGGGGAATTCAGTGAGAAAGAACTATAGCAATGTATATCTTAGAGACTTCCTCTCTGTTATTCCTTTTGGAAACAAAAAAATAAAAGTCACACAAGCCTTATTGGGCTCAGAAGACAATTCCAGGTGTAATGTACCATGACATATCAATCTTAGATAATATAATAAGATACTGGCAGGGGTCTTTATGGTTAATATAGTTCTTGATCATGAAAGTTGTCTCAGTGGCTACAAGGTCATTCAGGTACTTGCAGACTGTATTTGCCTACTACTCATGTTTTTTACATGCAAGCGTGCACCCACGTGCCACCACAGGCCAAGGTCGGAAGCACGTGTGAGTGGAAACACTCCAGCCTGAATATTGCACCGAGCACTTCATCTCAGATTAGGCTCACGCTTTCTTTGTGCATTTGGGTTGGGCACAACCAAGTTTAGTATATTGGAGCCCAGTTCATCAGGAGATCTCCCAAGCTTGGCTCTTCCTGAGCACAGTGGATGATTTGAACCTTAGTGATTTCACTGCGGAACACATGGGTCATGGGTCTGGCATAGTTAAGTCTGATCTCTGGTCTATGCTTCTATTAACATCACAGAACTCATAAGTGCTGAGCACAATAGCAGTTATGTACCCCACTATTTAAGTGAATAATAGGTGCAGATCTGGCCCAGACAGGTATTGCAAAATTACAAAAGTAACCTGGAAAACAATTCTGATACATGAATGGAAAATCCACCTTACTCATAGAGTTAAATCTGCCAAAAGTGGCATCGATTGCAGGGTAATAGCAGAAGATGTATCAGTGTCTGTAACAATCTATTTCTGGAAGCCACATCACTGCAAACCATTTGAATGTTAGACTCATAAAGCTACTTGTGGATTTAAAAGATGTTATTCTCATTAATGATATATAAGTAACGTGAGTCAAGACATTGCTTGTCGCTTTAGTAGAAGAGAGGTCAGTGGCTGATCTGAGCGTTGGTGTCTTCAGAGTGCGTACAAGAAGGTACTTAGTGAAATACAAAAAATATCAGTCAGTTCTGACCAATCCAGACACTATTGTTTTACAGATAGCCTTACATTTTTAAAATAAAACCAAAGCCTAATAGCTAAAGGTACCAAACATTTTACTTTATCTTATCATTCACTGGTTCTAAAATACAGCAACAGAGAAACAACCTGGGATAATACAGCCAACAGGCTGGCCAAGGTCTTCCAAGCATCAGTGGAAACACTTCTATTGACCTCACTAGTGCTTGAATTGGTCCCCAAATTATTTTCATTTTTGCAGTTTAAAACCTCAAGCTGATTCCTGTACCACATGTTTTACCAGAAACAAAAACATTGTAGTGTCTGTGGATATGAAAATTAGTATTTTCTTAGAAAACTAATAAATAGTACATACATGTTGTGTCATTCATTTAAAATTCTTATAGGATTAAACATTCATGCTTCCTCTAATTTGTATACTGTTTGCCTTTTTTCATCTAGAGGTAATAACAGGGCAATAAATATATCTCAGTTCAGTGCATGTGTAAAACAGATTGTTATAAAAATGTCTTTAATTTAGGTTTATTTACACAATTTCACTATGTAGAAGTCATTTATAGTTGTATACATTTTAGAATTAGGACTACTGTATCCTGCTAAGGCAAAGCATATTTTTTTTTCTATTGTTTGTGCTGACTTTTTTTTTCTGGCCTTCTTTAACATTTCAGAATATAAGTTGATTAGGAATGTTCTGAACTGATGGAGACTTTCTGTTTCGCTCTTAAAATTTAGCTCTTAAAGTACATTTCCCTTTACAAGCTTTTGATATATTTGTGGCTGTGTTTCTGTTACTCAATATAAATAATGTCTGGCCACTGGATAGACATATATTTATTTACAATAAGAACTGACATATTAATTATTTCATTCAGTAGACAAGTATCATCATAAAGGCTGGGCTTATACAACATAGCAGGCATCACAGCAAAAATCATAAATACTTTAGTTCTGTTCAGCTTGACAATGGCAGGTAATAGACTATCATTTCTGTTCCCTTAGTACTGGATCCTTTTCTATCCATCATTCTTTATTGTTATCATCACACTTATTTCAGTATTCTCATATCAGCAGCATTTAGTGACATTGCGCAAACATGGTTCAGAAAGGCTGAACTTTTAATTGTGATGAGAAATAAGTTAGCTTAATTATTCTATGTAAGTAGAAAAGATGTGGTTTGTTCTTCTTCCTAAGTCCTTCCTTCCTAATCGCAATTCAACACCCTTTTTAAGCATTGCTATGTATGAACTTCATGCTGCTAGACAAATAAATTCTTTGGAAAAATGCACATTTTTATTTGGAAATAATGCCATCTCTTTGTTAGATTTGCAGCAATCCTATTTTGCCTCTACTGTTTTTAAGTCGAAAATGAAAAATTATATAGAAGATGTTTGTGCATCATATTGTGCTGAATGGTATGTAGGTCAGCATGCTGCACCATAGCAGATAAGGCACAGTGAACAAGTGTTCTATGTACTTACAAGCAAATATCAGTCATAATAGAAGTAGACAGATCTACAAGAGCGTTTTGGCTTAGGAAATGTTTCTTGTCATTAGCATTTAAAAAAAGCTATGAGATTCAGGCCTATCAGCACCGATTCACAGCAAAGCCTGGCTTGCACAGGTTGTTATCTGTTCAGTACAGAGGTGCAGCTGGTTAGCAAATGGATTTGCAGATTTTTTTTTTTTTAGCAGGGATGAGTAAAAAGGCAAAGAATCAGGTACTTACAACCCATTCAGAATGTAACAATTTTGTTTGTGTTATAAACCAAACCTTCTGTTTTTTGCAAACTGCATTATTTTTAGAAACAGAACCAAGAAAAACCGGCTGATTTAAAAAAAAAATCTTTATTCATATTCCAGTTTCCCTAAGGGCTCCAATATCCATGAAGTAATACCAGCAAAGGGAGCAATGAAGACTGCAGACTTCCATGATTCAGTTTACGATGCTGCTTTATTGTGTTAGCAGTCAAGTTAAAAGGCAATATCTAATATTTTTAATTTTTTATTTCTTCCTCTATGTGTTCTCAGAAATGTGAAGGGGAAAATATATGACTGATTCCCTAATGCTATGGCTGAAGGTTAGGGTAATTTTTATTTCATGTGGAAGTGGAATCATTCCTCATGAAGATAATAATCAGAGCTGATACTGAAAGTAGCTCAGTCGTACCTGAATTGTAGGGTGTTACTCTGCACAGCTATTTGCAAGGTGGTAGGGGTGGGTTTCCTTTTTAAGCAAAGATGCTGTGCATGAGCTCATGGGACTGATTATCAGGTACGTGAATGCTCTTCTTCCTGTATGGTGGAGAAAAAGGCCATAAAGTGAATGGAAATGGTCCCCTGAGAAAGCTTCCCTGGCTGAGGTGCGGCTGGTGAAAGGGCTGCGTGGGTGTGTGTCCTCCTGCCAGCCCTGCGTGAGGGAGAGACCAGCGCATAGTGCTCCAGCGAGGACCATAGCTTCTGCTTGAGCTTCCACCCGAGCTCCCCGGGGCCCACAACAGGAGGTCAGAGCAGAGGCCGGTGTATCGAAAGGACTGTGGGATGATTGCTGACCTGCCTCCAGCATTTGTTAGCTGAAAACCAGCTCCATGGTGCAGGAACTTAAGGAAAATGGTTGTACTTAGACAAAATGCATGGTTACAGCCAGCATCCTTTCATCATGGATCTTGACTTATGCTGCTGGACTTACTTGGAAACAGGTTTCAGACAAAGCTCATGCTTTATTTTAAACAGCATCAGTGTTCACGGAAAGGAGGATGGGAATGATAGCATACCTGAAAATACGGGGGCTGGAGCAGTCTTTCAGTCAATGTGCATGTGAGCTCTATCGGATACCTGCAGCTGAAACACAGAACCCGTCAGCAAAGGCGGCAGCAAAGCAACCAACCAAACAAGAGAAATGACAACACAAGAGCTCAAATATCCCAAACAGTAAACACAAATGGGGCAAGCGAGTCACTGGGCCTCCTCAACAAGTTTTTATCAAGTGATCAACTTGCCCCAAATTTTAGAGCAGTGTCAAAAGTATTTCTCCTACGTATGAACCAAACATTAACATTTTATGAATTCTAGTCTTGGATGGTGTCCAGACAGGAAGGTACTAGAAATGTGTACATTAAGGAGAACATTGCCAAGTCCCTGCAAGCAGAGAACCAAAGCTCAGAATGAAAGGAATAAAGTATGAATGAAAGGATTTGACTGAATATGTAAGGACTATACAAGTGCTGAAACTATGAGGTGAAATATACAGTGAATATTTATATTGCTAACTTGGAAAATGGAAAGAAAAGATATTTGTGGCTGGACAAGTGAGAACAGAAAGGAATCCTAAGTAAAGTGCCATGGAAAAGTAGTGCAGCTAAATATTTAGGCTTTGATTTTGCACAGAGAAGTGCTAAAGCTAGACAAATAAATGCATCAGGTAAATGTAATTCAGAACGGAGTATGTTGTTGCAGTTCTGCTTTTTAGGATACTTCTGCCTTATTCAATGTATTTTAGATGTGAATCCAGTGGCTCACTAAGTCTGAATCTCTTGACAATATTTTCAGGTAAGATGGAAACAAGAGAAGAGCCTCTCCAAATTAAGTTACTTATAGTGTCTACTAGTCTTCTGTAAAATTAGCTCAAATTTGCCAAGTCAAAATTATCTCTGCATTTCCTGGTCTAAATTCAGCTCACTGAATTTAATGGGCATTCTGTGGGTGTAACAGAGAGCAACATTTGGCTCAGGAGCTACAAAGAAACATCTCCAACATGATTTTCATAGCTTAGTATCTTACCTTGAGAGTCTTATGATTGACTATAGTAGCAGGTCTATACTAGTGCATACTTTGCCATTGACTGGTGTATCAAAGAATGTATAAAAAGATAAAAGACATTTATAAGCTATAGTATTAATAAAGTTCTCACGCTTGTTCATAGAAGATAAGAAAGATCCCCTGGTTCTTACATGTGTTCAGTAAAAATACATGTTCTGGTGGACAGAAGGAGGTGAGAGAATTCTATGCAGAGTTTTTTGAGATGAGTATCCTATAGTATGACCATTGTTAATGCATAACCATATGGGAATCTCTGTGCCATCAGAGATTAATGTAAGTTTTTCAATGAAGTATTCATATATCTATAAACTTCGTAATGTATTCATTTAATGCTCACCTTAACAAAGTTTACTACTGTCAGAAAGTAGATTCCTTTACCCTGAAAAAGCCAAAGTAGGAACCTGTGGTTTTCCCAGACTGCCTGAAGTTCATGTATCAAAAATAAGAGCAGCAAAGATACTGAACTAGCTCAATAGAGACGTGAAGATGTAGCGTAGATGACCTGGACATAAATGTGAACTTCAGAGATGGGTCCTCCTCCATAAATATGCCATGTCCTTTTCATGTGTCACCACCTTTTCCTTTGCCACCACCTATCTAAGCAAGTGACAGCATTTAACAGCCTGGGAGGCGGGCTGGACTTTGTATACAGAAACCCTGGGTCACACACACACAGAGGAAACCTTGCTTCAATAGCAATGTATTTGTATCAATTCGTCAAATTATGAAATGTAATTCTGCGCTAAAGCACAATTTCAAGGGATGTAATAAGAAATGTAACCCACTTCATGGCCAATTTATAGATCTAATAATACCCCTGTTTTATAGCAATGGAGATATATTTGATTGTGCACGTAAATTTATAGTGCAACATTTCAATGAAAAATCAAGGATGACGTCCTAGAAATCAGTGGGAAAATTCCCATTCACTACAATGGGGTGGATTTTACCTAATGAAACTGCCATTTAAGCCAAAATGATTATCTATACTTACTGTGCCAAATTCAATGCAATTCTTTGTCTCTTTGTCTCGCCGTAAGTTTGACATTTTCAGATTGCTTTGGAAAACCATGTCTGAGGCACACTAGAAGATAGTTTAGTTGTAAGATCTTGCATTAATCACAAAGTTCATGCTTATAACATCTATTACCTTAGTAAGACATGTGACCAAAAATCATTGCTAAGCCCAGAGCGTGAATTAAGAGAAAGTCACTTTGCTCACACTGCAAAACTGGTCCCACCCCAGGGAAATAGATGGGAACAACAGCTGAAGACTCAGGGTGCATTTGCTGCCATGTAGGCAGCGTTGCGTGAAGCGTGGGCAGCAGCAGCACCTGGCCCCGGCAGCCGTGTGTGGTTAGCCCTTGAGTCTGCCTGCTCTCGAAGGCTTCCTGGCAGGCGCAGCTCTAGCAATGGCAAAATGAGGGAATGTCACCTGCAAGGGACAAATATTCTCAAGATACATTCATTGCTTTGACAGCTGCTACCCGCAAAGAAGAGCTGCAGGCCTACTGGGGTAGAGTGGAGTGGGTGCAGAAATAATGCAGGTAGAGGCACAGTCCCTGGGGAAAGTAGAGGGCTGAATTATTCGCCATGTCTCTGCCTCCTAAAACCTACTACCTCAGTCCCACTGCAGTCAAAGTTACGTTATCCAGCCCAGTTCAAATCCAAAATATTCTCTGTACCCCAGGAAGCGCAAGGTTGTGTGTGAGCTAAAGATCAGCCGTCCTAGCTGCTAAGTGCTTTTGTTATCGTCATGGCTAAGTTTGTTAGATTGTGATGTAATGAAGAGACATTGAGGAACATGATTTTGGTATTGGGAGGAAGTTTTGGATATTCAAAGCTGTTTTGTGCGTCAATAATAATGTAAAGTGTTTCCTTCTGAAACTCCCACTTAAGCACGTAACGAATGAGAAAACATTGCGGGCCACGTTTGCAGCAGCATTGTAGCTGGCTATTCGTGTTTGGAAAACAGGGGTCAGAACATCAGCTGTTGCAAAATGGCGCTGCGCCACTGCGATAAACTGAGTTATAGCAATTTACACCAGCTGAGGACTTGGACCTAGATTTTTAGGAACATTTGATTAAACAATATTAGAGCAAAATTCTGTCTTAGCCAGTTCCATGTTTTACCTGCAATGGTGACTTGTACTTGATGTATCAGAGGGAGAAAAGTGAAATAAACCAACAAAAGTAGGAGACAATCAGTCTGATGAATCTCATGCAATTGGTTTCCAAAGCTGGACAAGTCAAGTCCATACATGTCAATAGAAATCCACTGATTTTTTCATTTCAAAAGCAGATCAGCAGAACTTGATCCTGCTTGCGCCAGCCCTGCTGATATCTTTGAGATGAGTGACAGCAGGATCAGGGCTTTACTCATCACAGAGCTAAATTCAGCCTTACAGCAAGTGGAAGAAGAAGTAAGAGTTGTTACGGAAATACATCTAATAATCTCATTTTAGGTTTTACATTAATTCACCGTAGGTGCTTTTAAGTATGGTACTAAAAACTGGTAAATCAAATTCTTCCACTAAAGGCTGATGGAGGGCACCTGCTTTTTCCTGTATTATATAAAAAGCATGGAAGGTAAAATAAATAACAAAACAAGAACAGCTATAAAAAGGTGGGCAATGAAAAATGACTATGTTCAGGGATAGAAAACAAATGCCAACCGGCTCATATCTTGTACGGATAAAGAATGTTATGCATATTGTCAGTAAGCCAGCATATACAGCATATTATTCTTTTAAATATTATGGGTCGAACTTGTAAAATGCTTCACACCTTTTTGCTCAGAATATATTATGACTTATCTAGAGTCAGTCAGAGGTAGGATTTTCAGGATATGTCCAAGTTTGAATAATTCTATTTCCATTCAAAGCTGAGATTCATATTATTAACTCTTCTCCAAGAGGTATTAGTGGAGTTTGTAGCACTGGCACAATGGGAAAAGAGGCCAATTTTGAGCAATTAAAAACACTAGAAACATGACATGCAATTGCTTGATGGTTATGTTATAGTTATTTGCACTTGTAAAACTGCAGGTACAATTAATGAAACATGGCTAGGACATCCGCAGAAAATTAGATATATTGCTGTGATTTGATGGAGTGCTTCAATATATGTTTGAAAACAAGGAGTAGGTGAGGAATGGGTGAAGAGGAGAGGAAGAGAAGAGCTTGAAGGTGGCAAAGAGAAAGTGTGGTTAAGCAGATTAATGAATGTCTGGGGAGGGAGGTAGTGTAGATATCCTTAGTAGGTGTGATTTATAGATGAAGATGTATCTTCTAAAGGTCCCAGGAGAAAGGCTGATTCCTATCTTGGAAGCATGACCTGAAGAAAGAAGGGTTTCAGCCATTTGTTACTTTGTCTTCCTTGGCATTTTATTCTACCTAACATTTTAGTCACACCAAAAAAATCCTCATCACAACCCCTGGATGCAGTCTTTTTGTTTCACCATTAGATCCCACCCCAGTAGCACCAAAGCACCATAGTATTTGGAATACCTTTCTTCGTTACCGTGAAGTCTTACAGTAATCACTTTTGGTCCGTAATCAGCATCTAGCGATGTCCCCATAACTGAATGGGGCTCCTATCTTAAAAGACATTCCAGAAACGAAAAGCAGCCTTCACTGGATAATTGGCTCAGCCAGCCCTTTTGCAGGCTTCTCGCTCATCCCAATTCCTTTTGGCTGTTTGCTCACATACAAACAATAGAACGCACTGTCCTGATGTGAGACAAAGGCTTCCCAAAGTAATGCACTTATTCAGGCATTTTCAGGAAATAACAACATCTGAATTTAACAACTCTGCTGGATTGCAAATGAAGGCAAGCATATATATGTGTACAAATACACACTTTTAGAAATGTTCATTTGGCAAATTAATAACCTAAAGACTCACAAAACAAAATAAACATGCAAGTAGTGATTTATATAAAAAAACATTTCCTTCTGATTAAAGTGTCAATTCAGTGTAAACAGGACAGAACAGGGCTTTTAAAGAGAAGAAGGTGAACCCCTTACAGTGCTGTGCTGCTCCTCAGCATGCAGTGAGACAGGGGTTCATGAAGCTACTTTTTTGAGTAATTGCTCATGTTGTAAAACAGAGGCTTACAAGCTGGGGCTTTGTAATTTGGTTATGAAATTAACTGATTTGTGCATGTATTCCTGTAGATTCAAATATTTTATCAGTATGGAGTGTAAGGCATAAAGGTAATTCCTCTGCGACAGCTGTCTAAAGCATATATGGGAGGCGAAAAAAAGAAGTAAAAAAGAAATTTACATACAAAAAAATTCTAAAAAAGGAAGGGAAACTGTCCTTGATGTTAGAGCTTGTCTTGCTTTATGCAGGAATTCTGTTGTTACTTTTGAAAATGTAAAAGCGGTTCCAAAGCACATTGGCACGTGCGTGAAACTGCAATACTCACTTGGCACTGCTTGTTCCCAATGCTGGCAGTGTGGCACATAGACCTCTTTAGCCTCTTCCTCTGTTGTTTTCTGCACAAGAGCCAACCATTGTGGCTACTCATGAGGCAAGGCTGGCAGCTGAAGAACCCAGATGCCAAGCTCTGGATTGTATGTCTGTTCGGTTTGTGGCTGGTCTCTTCCCTGGCATCTGCCCTGGCATTGCAGCAGGCTGTGTAACCGTCTGTGGAGTTGGGTTCAGGATTAGTCTTCTGCTGGATAGCATGCTCTTCTGGTCACTGTTTGCCTTTCGAATTACCCTTGATTATGAGGAATGTGTTTCTCTCATGCACACTCTACCCAAGACGTGTGTGCTTGTGTTGTGCTGTCTGATGGCTGAAAAGGGGTGCTCTCCTTCATCAGCACAGTATGTTTTCTGCTTTAGATCAGAATGCAGTTAATTTGAGCCACATAAACCCAACCACCTCCTCTCAGCTAGGAAAATTTTCAAGTTGAATGTGATAACACACTTGTATGTCTTTTATGAGGATGAGCCCCCCAGGCCCCAGTGGAGGCCTGAGGACTGCCATCTCTGGTTTGTGTTAGCTCACGTGCCCGCAAGATCTTGTTTGGGCTCTGGCTGATTTTCAATCCACTGTAAGTGTCACAGCTGAGCAATATGAGGTGGTTGTTTCTCCTTTGGGGTATTTAGTTTTGACATCCAGAAAAATTTAGCAGGTGATTTAAGCAGGGAAACTTCCAGGACAATAGAAACCCTGCTAGTGTGTGCCTGAAGGGGTAAACTGTCTTTTCTTGTAGTTTGTTAATGTAAAGTTGTTATATCTCTTGACAACAATCCTTAATTTTTAATATATATTCTCCTGCCTTTCTTCTCTTGGACTTAAAGAATACCAGCTGACCAGAACCTATGTGCCTCTGGATCAAATTTCTTTGTTGCTGCATCTGCCTATTACTGGGGGGAGCAAGGAAAAAGTTTCCTACATTGTGATCAGGCTCTCGCCACACTGACACATCACTCATCTGAAGCCTGATTTTCAAAGGGCATTTCTTTTCTCTGAAGTTGCCTCTAACTTATCTGTGGA
Organism: Pelecanus crispus; assembly: GCF_030463565.1. Taxonomy (NCBI): domain Eukaryota; kingdom Metazoa; phylum Chordata; class Aves; order Pelecaniformes; family Pelecanidae; genus Pelecanus; species Pelecanus crispus. The sequence continues at coordinate 41,331,536 of NC_134644.1, forward strand.
TTGGTATAGCTCCAGGTCCCTGCATGCACATATGCATATGTTGAGAAAGACCGGAAAGGCTGGCTAAAAGACCTTGATGTGAAAGTTATTTTGAGGCCTTCTCATATTATGAATTTGTGTTTATAGATGTTGTATTAGAATTTTTCTAAAAAAAGTTTTTGTAGTGAGAAAATAGAGAAATGCATTGTTCAGCAGTCCATTTGCTGTTAAGCAAATCCATAACTGGTACAAGAAGGATGTGCCTAATACAACCGTTGTGGACACTAGACCGGTCTGAGGGTAATGGACAACACAAGGACTCCAATACTTTTTGTAAATAGTATCTCTTATTGAGATTTCTGGAAAGAGAATACTGGCCCAGAGGAACCACTGGCTTGGCCCAGCAGGGCATTTCTTATCTTCTCATGTCACTGAACACCAGCATGGCTGTAATGGTATCTAGGAATGGAGATGATACCGCACTGCCCGAGTTTCTTCTTTTCCCTCTCATACTAGCTTGCACTTCAAGTGTCTCGTACCCCCTCATATTTCATACAGCTACGAGTGCAAAAGTGCAGGAGGGATGCAACACACTGCAGCTGTGTGACTGATGCCCCACGGGCGCAGCCAGTAGCACGCGCTCATCGCATCGGGAGAGATTGTCACACCATCTATCAAAGCCTGCCACGAGCGTTGTGTCGGCTACCCAGTCAGTTCCATCTCACCCAGAGCTACTACATATTCAGTCCATCTCCAGTTTTTCCACTACAAGTTACTTTCAAAAACATTTCTGTTTGGAGTTGGAACACTCTGGGAAAGGCCAATGTCCATGTTATTCTTTCTGACCAGAGGCAAAGGAAAAGTGGCTTTTCGACAATTCATCAAATTCCGTTTGGACCAGAGAACTTTACTGTGGTATTGTGCCAAGCTACAATGCCAGCTTTCAGTAAGATGTCAGAAGATAATTTAAACAGAAATTACATACTCAGAATACTATTGAACAATGCTTTTACCAGTCTTTTAAGAATTAAGATCTTCTATAAACCTCAGAAATACAACAGCAAGTCTCATGAGTCGTTCCCAGTGAATAAGAAACTTATTAATTTATTTTCTAGTTAGTACCAATTTTAATATTATTAAAAACAGCTCTCTGTTTATAGAATACATTTTGCTATCATGAGGAAATAGAAAAATTTCAGCCTCCTAAAATTATCAATTTATTTTAATAAGCTTCATCACAAGAACCTGTTGGTAATTTCTAATGTGTAATTTGCTTTCAGTTGGAATATGAAGTAACTCATAAAATTAAAAAAAAAAAAAGTTAATTTTGTAGATCTAGTTTGGATTCTACTTCTACATTTGACAGCAAGTACAAATTCTGGCAGCAGTAGGCACAGGTAAGTGAGCAGAAGCATTTCCCACTTGGAAACTCACACTGCATAAAACCCTATAAACTAAGTAGTCATAAGCCTCTTGTGTAGTCTAGACTGCTAAGGTTTTTCGTTCAAAGCTTCTAACCTAGTGATGACCTTTAACTCTATTCTTAAAGTGATTCATGTCTGTAGTCTGTGCAAATGACCGTGATCAGAGAATATACTCAGTTGTGCTGGCTGCGCTAGTCGTGGAGAGACAACGTTCACGTTAAAGAAGGTTGTGACCGGTTGGCTAGAAGCGCCCTCCTGCCCTGAAAACTAGGGTGATGCTGCAGCATGGTTTCAGGGTGCTCTGTGAAATGCTTTGCACTCTGGTTCGGGACAGAATCGAGATGACACTCAGTTTACCCATGACCTGCACCACAGGACTCCAATCTAAATCACCAGAGGCAGATGCTCATCACTTTTTACAGCAAGAAATCTCTTCTCAAAGACTGAATAGGTATATTAGTCATCAAGTCAGCATTTATTTTGAAAATCCCACCTAGGGAACAAAATGTGCAAACATTATCATTATTTGCAATTATATTTGGTCAACAAATGACAGCTGCATGTTGGTGTTACATTTACCTGTTTTCTTTAATCATGTCATTTTATAAAACACATAATTTGGTCTCTCATCCCTGAAGGATTTAATCAATAGTGGTTGGACCATGTTGATAGCACGTAGTCAATTTTTTTGGTACAAACCCCTTTAAGAATAAGTTGGCAGAAAAAAAATTATTTAAAACCTCATTAAAAGGAGCAGCTAAGGTTTGGCACAAACAAATCTCAGCGTGGGAATTAATTCTTTTTCACCAAATTAAATAATATCAGTTTGTTTGTTTTAAAATGATATCAGTGCAGCAAAAAACTCCATACCCCCTCCCTCAAAATATAGCTGGTCTGCTGTTTTTGATGCTTTTTTTGTGCTTGTAGAACTCCTATACAGCTTCTATTTAAGATGAAATTTGGCAAGTGATTAGACCATAATATGTCTAAATGCTTTGTGTATTTTGGGGAAAAAAAAAAAAAAGAGCTAAGATAATAAAGCTCCAAAAGTTGCTGCTGTGTATGTACTGCAAGTGCTTTTCAAAGAACTTTCATAAGATTTTTAATTAGGTGGCTAAGACTATACATGGTAGACTGGAACTGTTTGGTCTGTGGGGTAAATAATGTGCATTTTAAAAACATTTATAAATACATATTCCCCCACTTGACAGTGCTATTCCAGTCCACTGAGTAAATAATGCATATTTTTTAAAATTCATAAATACATATAATATGTAAAAAAGCTGCCCAGATACCGTATGTGTGTAACCTAGAAACTTGGATGATGCTGAAACAGACACAGTCCCCAAGGATAATGATACATACTCCATAACCTCCCATGAAAGTTTTCTTCCAAAATAAAGCAAGCAAGGAAATTCTGTAGACCAAATTACACTCAGATAAGATGAAGGCAGTGACGCGAACCTCCAGGAGTCTGCAGAGTCAAAGTAAGGTCTGCCTTTGTCCTCAGAGCATGCTGCTGAGGTTTTTACTCCATTCCTTTCTTTTCCTTCTTGCTACCTTAAGAAGAGCATGATTTGAGAAAAGAAGGTCAGCATTCATGTTTCATTTCTTGAGCCCTGTGAGTTAGAATGCACATGGATTATTCAGATAGAAATGTTTTATTTCTATTCGTTATTTTCCTGTATTTTTTTAAAATTTATTTCTTATTAAAAAGGAATATGGGAGTAATCTCAAGCAGCCAGAAACCCCTGGCTTGATGTCGGAAATGCAGAATCGTGTGCCTCTAAGTAAGAAGTATAGACGAGTAGGTCAGGGCTTTCACTTTTGTAGTCCTTTATACAACAAAATGCTGAAGCACACACTTAAAGTTAAGTGTGTGCTTATACTCACCCCTATTCAGCAAAAAACTTAAGCACATCCTCCAATCTACTTTAACTAGAGCATATGTTTATATCTTTTTCTGAGTCAGTGCCTAAAGTTACACCCATAAAGGAGCCCTGACTGAATCTCTATCAGCAACATTAAACGTTATTAAGGTATGTAGACCTGCTGGGAGTTGTGCTATGTGGTGGTCAACAAATCTGCTCCCTCCTTCTTTGAGCATTTATTCACAGGTATGCAATAAGGCATGCCCACTGGGAGCAAATTCTGCCCAACCTGAATGGCAGCACTTCATGTCATCCTGAATTTTATATGGTGCAGGGGAAAATGAGGCCCCAAAGAGACATGGATAGCAAAATTGTCTATAAAATTATAGGGAGTGAATCTGAGAGGAAATGTTATGAATTTTAACACTGGTTTTGTTTTTTTCCTCCCCCTTCTATACAGAGATCACCTTCATGTGATCTGGTTCCTTAGTGAAATTATTCCTGTGTGTATCTTTACATTATTTTCTTAGCTTCTAACTACTATATTTCTGCACAGTTTTGTATCTGCTAGCCCCAGCATTTACAGCCTACGAAAACCTCATAAATCTACTTCATTTTTCTAATAAGACATGAAAGTCCTTAATTGGCCTTAATGAAATGCACTTAAAGGGCAATAAACGTGTTTAAGCCCCTCTTTCAGGGTGAGCTACAGTACTCTCACTCTGCTCTGTTTTAGCCTTTGTGGTAATTAATCACTTATTCATATGTGGCACATCAGTAACAAGATCAAGCAACTACTGCACAATTGCATGATAATAAGCTGCTCATATATGTGTCAAGATTTAGCAATCCTTTTTAAAGCCTAATTTAAACTCATTTTACAACTAAGCAGGCTGCTTCTCTGAAGTATTTCTACCCAGTATCTTTTTTACATATTTCTGCTGAAAAGCCATCTTTTCATTTTGTTTATAGAGCTCCATTTGCCTTAAATCTACTCATGGCACCATAGTGAATTACAGCAATGTTAAGAGCCTTACCATTGTATTTCTGCAAAGGCTTTATCTTTGACACAAGACCACAGTCACCCTCACACAGAAGGAAAGGCCACAGAATTAGCATCCATTAGGATAACTTTTAAAATAAGTAATGAATTACAGTGAAGGTTTATTTTCCAGGCTGCTGAGGCTATGTCCCCTGTGAATCTCATGCCACTCGCCTCCATCAGTGGGCAAGAGAACAATCTGGGTTGGGAGCACCCAAAGTTATTTCTTTCCTAGGATTCAGGCCTTTGATTCTGGGCAATGAACCTTCTCCTAAAATCTGAACTCTGAGTTGTAGTTGCTGTAGTTTCCAGAATTTCGTTCTTCAGACGCAGAGCAGTGTATATATAAGAATCTGAGTTTCAGTAATGTTGACAAAAGCTGATGTGTTCTAACGATCCACTGGCCTGAGATGAAAACCAGCAGTGTCCAAAATGTCAGTGAGAAAGATACTTGCTTTTACCAGCCGGGTGTTGTACCCACAGTGACATATTCATAGAAAGTGAGCTGAGCATTTATGTTTGGTTTTCAGACTACCAAGGGGTCAGGTCAGTGCTTACTACATATGAAAGACCACCAGCGAAAAATGGCAAAAGTGTGGGCATGTCGTTCTCTATGGATTATCTCAAGTGGAACAGTTGCTGGAACAGTTGTTAAAAACTTTATTTTTAGTTTTGGATTTGGAGGTCTGGAGCCTGTTTTGTATGAACTTACTTTACAACAGCAGTCAATAAAGCCTGCAAAATCATATTCAGATTTCTAATGGGTATATTGTATCTTGTATCAATTCCCAGTTGTTCAAAAGTGTCCATTGTCGCATTTGATCTACAAGAAGTGGTTTGCGCTTCTTATTATGAGTGCAGGGACTTACAGAGACTGGTGCACGGGCACTTTAAACTCACTTCTTAATCCAGTTCCCCACAGTAACCTGGATATGGCAAAAACGTAGTCATCTGTGTGTGTGCCTGTGGGAATGTGTGTGTTGGCTGCGGTAAGGTTGTCAGTAAATCTAGAGACATGCCCTATATTCTGGCAGCTCAAGATCAGCACCCATGTATATTTTCTATTTTGGACTCAGTGTGGGGAGACAGGGGAAGGAAGAATACAAGCCCTTTTCCTAGTCATGCTCCCCATGCAAAGAAAATGGACCCATACCATATTCTGTATTTAGGAGCTTGTGGGAGATGCTCTGGTCGAGAAAACTGTTTCCAGAGGGGATGGTACCGTACTTTGAGGAGAGTCTGTCACAAGCCAGGTGGAACAGATCTTTTTGTTATAAAAGCGGCTTACGTTACGTATTGCTGATCACTTAAAACTCAGAAGCAGAACGCAGCAGGTTTTTGTCAGTCTTGAAATACCCTCGTACCTAGAGTTAAGCAATTTGAGGAAACAGCCAGAGTGGAAGAATGGAACAATTAAAACCCCATTAAAGTTTAAACTCTTTTCAGAAGTGGAGCATAACTAGGGAAGGTTTAAACAGTTCTTCAATCTGTAGCTGCGAGCAATTGGGACCAGCAGGAAAGAAGGCAGTCGGGAGAAAGCCTTATTCCAACAGTCGCTCATTCTGCAGTAGTTGATATTGTCAGTACATTGCTAGCTCAGGCAGAGGAACCTAAGCTATGAAACAGTACCGCAGAAATATGAGGATTTCTGCACTGCAGTTAAAAATGTAACAGAAAAGCATGTTTAACAGAGAATATGAAAAAAGAAGGTGGGAACAGTGAAGAGTTTTGGACTTGACTAAGTCTGGAGACTCTATTTCAATTCTAAAGGCACTTGGTCTCTCTGATAAGAAACCAGATTGTTCCTGAAATCTGGGACAAGACACTTTGAGAGATGTTATGGGAAATCCTAAAATTAACCCTTGACAAAGCTATTCAGACTTGTCAAGCATGGAAAGACACCCAGTCCTAATAGATTAGGAGAAGCTTATGGGAGGTGACTGGTGCTGTGAGGTGCTGGATGTGGCACAGAATGTAAAATGCTACCTCAGAAAGCAATGGGGATGGGGACAAGGAGGAGAAAGCTGTTAGAAATATCCCCAGTACCCACTTTAAGGAATAATTCTCAGCAATAGATGTGGGGTTTTTTTAAATAACCAAGAAGATGATTCCTAAGGTGTTTCAGAAATACGTATCAGAAAGAATACATGAATGTTATTTAGAAACTGGAAAAGTCTCAGAGGATGACTAGAGAGTTTCACACTGGGCTCGTGTCCTTGCTACACTAAGCCATGGAAGCCAAAAGTATAAATGGGTTAAAAAAAGGATTGTTCTACTACACAGTCATCAGTTGCAACCTCTGGTTAAGAAGCCCTTAAACCAGCTTCTGATGGAAGCCAGCAAGGTATAGCAGGGAATCTGTCAGTTCATGCCATCTCCCATCCTCTTTCTTTTAATATCCACTGCTAGTCACTGTTGGAGACAGGATATTGGGAAAGATAGACCTTTGATATGACCTTGGATAATGCCCTTATACTAAATGGAGAAAGCTATAAAAGTTCTTCCTATGCCAAAAATATAGTCCAAGTCAAAAGCAAAAAACCAAAATACTGGTGGCACAGGGAAAATTGGCACTAAATTGTTTATATTGGCTGGAAAAATCCCTGTACTTGTCCTCAACTGTTATTTTTATTCTTATTACTTCTCTGGGATATTCTACTAGAGAGAGAAAGGTGACTGCATATCAAATCTATACACTTCAAACAAAGTTCATAAATGTCTAATGTTGGATATAAGATAGTTGACAGGAATTTGCACTGCTCAAGCTTTGAAAGAAGGTTGTAGATGCATCATTACTGAGCCCACTATCCAGCAGATTGGTAGAAAACCACAGCTAAAATACAAAAGGGTCTCAATTCATGAAGGCTGTAGTCAATCTCATCTCTATTAAGCACTCTTAAATTACACAGCAGCACTAACGAATCAAGTGTGGGTTATCAACTGCTACCATTTTGTTCAGCTGAAAAATGAAAACCAGGATACCTACATTGTTAGAAAGTAACATCAGAATCCCCAAGGACTTTCAGAAATAAAAAGGGACAAATAAAGCAAAATAGGATTACTTGGAACTTGGGAATTTCCATCATGTCATGAAAAAGATGCTATGTGTAGCTACAGCACAAGAAAAGAGGCAGAACTAGCAGTGGTGTCACAAAAAGAAGCCTCAGGGTTGCAGATCTTACATGCTTTTTTGGTTTTTCATCCCTGAGGAATATATAGTAGGGATGAAATAATAGCTAATGGGTTTAGTGCTGTCTGTCAGCAATGCTGCTGATGCAGTTACCTGTACATTACCTGCAGGTCTGCAGAACAGCATAGGGCCACTGGTGCAATCTGGTGCATCTTTTCTTACATTCTTATATCCTTAAAGAACTGACTTCAGAAATTTCAAGTTCTGTATTATGTTCATTATTTATTGTTGTTATTATCACATCTAGTGGGGAAAGGAAGATCTGTGGTTTTTAAGAGGTTTGAGACAGATGAAATAGTTGATGGATGCTCGTGTTATATGCTGCCTAACCCGGATTCAGGTGCTGAGCAAACAGTGCAAGAAAGACAAGGAGCCTGGTCCTCTCTGGAGCTGCCTAAAGAGTAGGCAACATGTGCCAGGTGAGCGGTCGGTACATTTGTGTTTCTGAGTAAGCGCCTTGCTCATTTTCGGTAATGTGAGCAAGTGCACAAACTCCTGCTATTAGAGAGCTGGCACAGTACAGTTGTACCAAGACACATGGATGCAGACCAAAAACCTCATATAGCTCACCAGATAGTGGACTGAAATGAATGGTGGGAAAAGCTCTGTGTGGGGGAAAATGGGCTTTGGAATGGATTCTTGTATATGAGGAGATTTCTGCTCAGGGTCAGAGGCAGACTTTTAAATGAGGTGGCTGATGCTCTACTCTTTAAAGCCATGCAGAAGTGTAAGTTCATTTGCTTTCTGAAGATCCACCATCTATTTAGACTGGCTTGGTAAGGCTGCTGTTATTTATTTACTGACGTTATCCTCGATCTATCCATCTGTTCCCTCCAAACCACTTTTGAATTTTTTGGTGAGCTTCAGCTAAAGGTGATAAGAGATCACATCAGCCAGTGTGCACAGTGCTCTCAATCCAGGGGAAAGATGCTGCTGCTTCTGTAGGTGCTAAGTAAGAGGAGAGGAAAAGATGATGCTGTGGGGTGGTCTGCTGGAAATGAGAAAATGAGAGGATGTCTGAGAGACTCAGGAGTCCTACAGTAGTTTACTATGGTGAATGTTTACTTTCTGGTGTTTAGCATAAAGATGATACTATATAAGTTAGTGTCCTGGCTCTGGTTATAGCCAGGAGTGGAAGCGCAGTGAAGGAAAGTAGAGAAAAGAAACTTGGTCTCAGGTTTAGGGACTTCTTGAGAAGAAGATTGCATCTCCATGATGGACTTTTCTTCAATTAATTTCCCAGTTGGTATTTTAAACTCATCTATGTTTTCCTCGTTACATTCTACAGTGTAATTAAGCATGGGAAAGTAGGTCCCCTTTTCTGTTTTACAGCCTCTGCTTGATAGAGTCATTCAGTGCCTGCTAGTTCAGATGGTATGGAATACAGGGAACAACCTTTCCCTATTCACCTTTCCTACACTGCCTGTGATTGTCTCTTGCTCTTCCTCTCAGTCATTTCTTTTTCCAAGCTGAAAACTCCTACTCTATCTAATCGCTCCTCACTGGCACTCACTCCACACCTCTGATCGGCTTTGTCACTATCCACAATGCCTTTTCTGAATCTATTGTAACCTTTTCGAGGTGGCTGATTAAAATATTCAATACATGCAGTATTTGAAATTATAGGTGAACCAGGCAGCGGCAGAATAATGTTCCCATTTTCTTCTCTATTTCTTTCCTAATAGTTTCTAATATTTTACTGGCCTTTTTGAGTGTTGCTGAATGTTGAACAGACATTTTAAAAGTATTATTCAAAATTACTCCAAGAAATCTTTCTTAGTATTAATACTAGTGAAGAGCCTATGTTTCTGTCTGTGTAGTTAAGATATTTTTTTTCCTGCTTGTTCATGACTTTGTGTGGCTCAGTCCTTAATTTCACTGCTACTGCGCTGTGCAGTCCCTCAGTATTGTAAGATTCTTCTGTAACTTTTTGGTCAGTTATAGTTCTGAGGATCCTGAGAAACTTCGTGCCATCAGCAAACTTTCTCAGCCTCACCCTTCACTTCCTGCTCCACATTATTTATAATATGTCAAAGCACACAGGTCTGTGCATGGTTCCCTGTGGAGCTGGTAACCTTCCTCTAACAGGAAAACACTTTATTTTAACTCTTTGTTTCCTGTCTTTTAACCAGTTATTAAGTCATCAGAGGACTTTAAGTCTTATTCCACATTGATTTAATGTCTTTAAAAGCTTTCGGTGAAGGATCTTGCCAAACCTTTTTCTTTCAATCAAAAAATACTTCCTCAGCTGGATCACTCTTACTATTGTTAACACTTTCACAACATTTTAATGGATTTGTGAGGTATGATTTCCCTTTGCAGAAGTTATCCCAATGTATCATATTTATTTACACCTCTACTGCCCATGTTCCTTATTATTGATTGTACCAATTGTGACCATAATGACATCAGACTTATGAAGCTGTAGTTCTCTGAAGCTTCCCCTGGGAAACTTTTTCAAAATCCATCAGAGTTATCATTTTTCATTGCCTGATATGAGGAATGAGTTACCTATAATTTTAGATACTTCCTTTAGAACTGTGACTTGATGAAACTTGAGAGTTTATCCTATTTTCCATTTTCCTTGATTTCTTCTGTTTGAAGGATATAGATTATTGGTTTTTTACCTTCCAAACTTCTCTTATATTTTACTGCTTAAGCCAAACCAGCTTTCTTGTACTTTTGGAGTCTTTTTTGATAGGTGATTCATGTATTTTCTAAAGCTAGTGCCATAAACCCTGAAATATTTTGCCATTTCAGCTGCTCCTTTTAATTTTTTTTCAGTGTAATCTTTGTCTTTATTTGCATCCCATGTTGCAACTGGAAAGAACCCACAGTCTATTATTTTCTAAAGTCTTATGATCTGTAAACAAGTCTCATGATTGTGCAGAGGGTTTGATTACAGGGTTCCAGCTAATGGAATAATGAAATTGCTCTGTCTGTGTATCAGTAGCCTCCTAATGACCTATGAGCTTGCTGCCAGTTTCAAACAAATTTGATAGAAGGGTAGATCTGAAATATTATTGCATTTCTAAAGTTTCATGGAAATTGTCTGTGTACCGGAGAGAGACTTCAGCAGAATGATTGCACTGAGCTGAAAGTCAAAAAAGGTAAAACTCAGGCATTATTCTGTTTGTCAGCAGATGGATGTAGAGTCAGAACCAGAGCAAGTGCTGTCCCTTGCTGTCCCTTGCCTGACAGAAAGTGTCACAGGGGACATAAAAGAATCTAAGATTCTGGTGCTGAGAGAAGTTTTGAGAAAAGGAAGAGAGAGAATTATAAAACCTGGTTTGATTAGTTCTTCAGCTTGTAAAGTCAATTTTTTAAAGGTTTGAGTTGACAACATGATTAAGATGTGGGTCTAAATTATGGCTCTCTCCAAGAAAAGAAAGAGGGAAGACTAAAAGTCCACTTGCTGTGACTCCCTACACTACTTCATTGGATGAGGCAGCTAGTTCTTCACCCCCTGCAGTAAAACCACCTTAGAAACCTAGTCCAAAGGTATCCAGTCTTTTGAACTCTGCACCACAGCACCCCGAGGGAGTGCAAGAGAAACAGCAGCTGTCTGTATGGTCATCTCTGTATACCCCCACGGTTCGCTTGTCCAGTCTCTGGCCTCTTCCAGCTCATGGGTGCTGAGGCAGGCAAGGAAGACTTGAGCTGAGCCTGATAGCAAAATATTGCAGTGTGGAGGATATTAGACTTCCATGCAGCAGTCAAGTATCTGCTGGGAGGGACCCCTTTGTTTCAGGGTGCCCCCGTGCTGCAGTGAGGGTACTTGGAGGTGACAGTCAGTATTGGCCAGGCGAGCTCATCTAGCTCGAATGTCTGCTCTGAACTGTAGTTCTTCTCCTCACTCGCTTACATGCTGCTTAATCCCATGCAGGATCACCCTGCTAATTTGGAATAATTAAAAAAAAAATCAACAGAACCAAACAACTTGATAATATGTGCTAAGGAGAGCTGGCACGATTTGCTTGTCTGTAGCGCTTAAAAATGAAACGCTCCATCAGCAGGCTTCCTCAGTGCCATTCAAGGTGATGTAAACATGTACCAAAAATCTGAATAAAGTCATATTTCTAACAGTGCAGGCAAAAATTCTGACCTAGTTTAATCAGTCACTGTGCTTTTCTGGTTGTTCTGATTTGTTGTTCATTTACGTTGGGCAGCTGGACAATAGGATTTTGCATGGGCCACAAACAATGAAATAAAACAGCAAGATGTACTGTATTTTACTGAAACATAATATAAAGGGCAGCAGGGGACTAGTCAAAGCCCAATATTCTGAGACTGTAATTTTTTATCACTAGTTTATTTCCTAAACCAAAATGTTTTTGAGTATAAATATTGGATGAAAGCAAAGCTGCACCACATTTGCTGTCATGGAGGCAAGACCTAAACCTACTTTTTATTAGAATTAAATTAATATGGCATAAGTAGTTTTATAGTTTTAACATTTTATTATTATTTATGTTCTAACTGCTCTGCATAAATAGAACTGTTCCTTGCTTCTTTTAGTTTTTACTACTAATAAAAAGTAATAGGCATAATAATTCAGGGACTGTTTGCATTTCCAGGCACTTTTGTTCTGTCATGTTTACCTACTCAAGGAGACATACCGAAAGCCAGACCGCAAGAAGCTTTAACAGAAAATATAGCAGCCATTTTTCAACCAAACTACGTATCTGGGAGCAGGAGGACCCTAAACCAAATACTTACAATTAGGATTATTGATGAAAGGACTTTCTGATAAAAAGAAGATTGTCAAAGTAGATGTGTGCAGTGATCTACAAGGATTACTTTTCAGTTTTATCCAGTGCATTACAGTAATTACATTATAGGTATATTAACAGACATGTTTCCCTAATTGTTAATTGATTTTCCAGACTACTCAAAAATGTGCAGAAAAATAACCCTACTTGTGATGGACAAGAAGGTAATTTTTTAGCAGTGACAACTTGTTGCATTTCATTTGACAATAAAAGGAGTTTTTAAGAAGTATAGAAGAACATTATCAGTCCCAGAGCCAAGAAACTAAGAATCTCAAAAAATCATCAGAAAACTCAGGAAGTTGGATTGTGCTTCCAGGGTCTCTAATAAGAAAGGAACAAGAGTAGATTTCCTCTGCTAACATGTCAGAAGATGTGGTGTAGGAGCAGCATTTGTACATTTTAAGGTATATTTAGCAGTACAGCTTGGAATATATAGAAGGAAATAAGTGACTTTCTGAAACTCGTAGAAGTTTTTCCTTGGACTTCCCTGGAACCAGGAATGTACCCAGTACACATCGTACTGCTGATGGATTTATGTAAAGCAGCCTATATTTAACCTCTTTCTAGTTAACCTTTAAAGGTTAGGCAGTGTGGCCTTTTCACAAACACCAACTTCAGAGAGACAGCCTTCCCAGGCTCTTCTTGTTGCCAGTGCCCCCTATGAACACTTCAGAGCCTTACAACGTTTAAAACTCCCTGCCCTGACTCAGTCTCTAAAGCCTTCCTCTCCTCATTGACTCTTTGGGGAAACTAAACAGATTGGGCTTCCTTAGGTAAAGGCAGATTTTTTGAAAACCTCTCAAAACCTTTGAACAGTGACTGCTTAATGTGGAGTGATACCTTTCCACTTACCCATAACATGGTACCACTTCAGAAGTTTTTCATGCAGTGTCCTCAAACACAAATCATCTTCCATTCTTACATTCATGGGACCCTAATATCTCTTGCCAAGTAAATTATGTAAAATGCATTAGCAGATTATATGATGTCGCTATTTATATGTACTATCTTCAAATTTTCCTCTAGTCCTGTAAAGGAGATAGACCTCCTTTCATACTTGTGCAGTTTGGGGGTCACAAACAGGAGGGAGTGAGGTGCGTTTTTAGTGATTATTAGGCATATAGAGTATAATAGGCTACATCTTTATCACTGCCAGTTCTTGTCCCCTTCATTCCACTAATACCACAAAAGGCAATTCAACCATGCATGGTGACTTCAAAGTGCTTTGCATAAAGTTTATAGAGGTATATAGTTTCTATAGGTTTATATAGCTTATTAGCAAACCTAAGGATCAAATTCAGCTATTGACTCAAAAAGCATAAGCTCCTTGACTTTGGCTTCTTACGTGGGATGAGTTTGAAGCTGTCAGAGCCTGCTTCTGTTTTCACTTACATTAGTGTAGCAAACATCACCACAAAAGCCAGTAGAATTGTTACACAGGCATAAATTTACTAAAAGTTAGAAGAAAATTAGGCCCTAAGTCTCCTTTGCCTGAGTCATCTTTTAGTCATTGATCATTTTATCCTCAATTTGGGATGAGCCTCGATGAAGTTTTGCACAGCCCTATCGTGTTTGCAATCTAAAAAGAGGTTAAGGAAATAGCCACACTGGGAGGAGTGACAATATGCAAATGCGTTTGCAAAGCACATTCATCCTCAGCAGAGTTGTAACATGTCCCATGGTTCTCATTAAGGGTTCTTTGCTAAATCTTTTTGTTTTTCCTGTCTTACGGGCAAATGTTTACTATTCCCAGATACTTACTGTATTTAGCATCAAACTGTAGCTGGAATCACAGCTGCTGAAAATGTTGGTGAGCAAGGAAAAAGCTGCAAACAAATAAAAGCTGAAAGTGGGAGCAGGGCAGGAATTCCCACACTCAGTGTGGTCAAAGGCCAGGGAATGGGTTATGCTTTCCTCCATGACACTGCTCTCTCTGTCTGCATGGTCCCCCTTTAAAAAATGAAATATTCGCTGCAGTTCTCCAAACCTGATGATAACTTAAAACACGCATCCTCCCACAGCATTCAGAAAATGAGTGCTGCTATTATTAATTATATACGTTGACATAGAAACTCCCCCTCCTTCCCAAAGCATCCCAGCCTCAGAGTGTCTGAAGTGCTGCTGCTGGGTTCACCACGGCTCCTGGAGCCACTTGAAGCAAGATGTTTGCTTCTTTAGGACAAACAGGTGTCTCACAGAATCCAGGTGTCCCGCAACACAGAGCAAGGCCTCAAAAAACATCTCTCTCCCCTGTACCACCATGCCTGAGATAGCGTTTCATTTTCTCAGCAGTGGAAAATCCTGTGGCACCTCGGAAACTGTGATGTGAAATACTGACTTCTGATGGTGATTGCTGCCAATTTGCTTATTCAATTCTCAGCTTTTGTGAATTGGTCACTGAAGAGTCAAAGTCTGGCACAGAAGCCCTGATATGATTTTTTTAGTATAATCCAAGGGCAGAGTATGTGTGCCTGGGAAGTCTGGGCTATGCTGCTTGCAAGTCTGCATGTAAAATGAAAAACATAGTGGGGGAAGTCCTATGTTTAAATTTTGTGTTGGAGATTCAAATCAGCAATCACATCTAAAAAGTGGGAATGACTGCTCCCAGCCTCTGAGGGAGTCTTTAAATTGACTTCAATAGATTCTGGATCAGGAGATGCATACCAGTTTGAAAATGCAAATGCCGGACTGGTATATATCCTATTAAAATACTCCTGGCTCAATTACTCATCTCTCTGTTTTAAATTAATTGACTTTGCCTTATCCTGTTCCCAAAAGGGAAAGTTTCCATCTGTTTGTACTGTAAAGTTATTGATCTGCATAGTGGCTGTGGCTGAGTCCTTGGAGACATTTTGAAGGAGGCAGGGGAATCAAGCGCTGCAATGTGAGTTACTGCAAATTCACATTGGGTCAAATTTTGCTCACAGTCTATTGAGGCCTGAACAGTCTGCAAAGCTCAGAGGTACAGCGACATTTGGACAGTAAATAAGAAAGGTCTCGCTAGGAGGGTGGGTTTTTGCAAGTGCAGCAGATCTAATTTTAAGGTCAGAATCCCCAGGTGTCCTTCCTCCTTGCAACGGACACGAATGTGGTTCGGAGAGAAAATATGTTGGCTGGCTCGGTGTGAAATAAACTGCCACACACTGATGTGGGTTTCCTTTATGTGGAGTCTGTGGAACCAGTTACAGCTCAGAGCAAATACAGCCACTTCTCGGTAAATTGTTTATGCTCCATTTCTAGTGGTTCTCCTGCTAGTACAGATTGTTCGGCAACCAAATAGCAGGCTTAATCCATCCGGTCCGAAAGAGCAGAGTTACGCTGAGGACAAATTTGGCCCTATGTGTCCATGTTGGAGCTATTGGATCTTTTGGATGTTTTATTTCTCAGTTTTTCTGTTGGCTTTTGTCTCTTTCATTTGATAAACCTCTCCTCTTCCATCTGGAATTCCACCTCCTGTGTCCAAATCTCATCTGTCCAACTTTTCTGAACTTCAGGAAATAAAGATGAAATGTATATAAGCCAGAAATGAAATGGTGGCCCCACTGAAGGAAGTAGAAAAACTGAGGCTGATTGAATGGATTCAGACTTTTACTTTCAGTGCTTGAGGTTGAGCACTTGGGGACTCTGGCATCCAGAAAATACTGCTAGCATTGAAAAAAAAAAATTGCTTTTCTGACTACGTGATTTTCTTCCTGGTCCATGCCTATTTGGAGAAGAATATAGAAGACTCTTTTTCCCTAGTGCCATGAGCTTTTCCCCTGCAAAACATGATAAACAATATTCAGTAATATTATTATATAACTCTTACATGATATTTTTGTCTCAAAATCTTGAAGTATATGGCCCAGGTAACTGAACAGTTTCATTCCTATTCTAGGGGAGACAGAGACTCGGTTGCTGTACATTTCTTGCTCCATGCCACAGCCACTGAACTATGGTGGAAGAGCAAATTGCGAGTCTGCTGTTCCAAATAAAACTGCATGTACACACATAACTGTGGATGAGAAGGATGTAAGCAGGTACTTGCCTGGTTTATTTAAATGTCTCTCTGCCAGGCACTGGCAAAGGCACTCTATTTCCCATCTTATGACTTGCATACTCACTCATTTTAAAATTTACTATATGCAAGTACTCAAGCATGTAAGCTTAAAATTCTCTTTCTGGGAGCGTTCATGTGAATAGGAGTCAAGTACTTGAATGTTTGTGGAAAATGAAGACAAAAGAGGCGTAAGCGAATATTTATGGAAATTGATTGTGATATGCACCCCATTCTGTTGGACTAATCAGCACAAGATTGACTTTGTTAATGTGAGGCGGCTTGTCCCAGTCCCTGTGTGGAGGCACTAACAGTAGCGGAGAGGCCGCTTGCCCGGAGCTCCAGAGCAAGGACCAGGAACAATTGCTCCGAGGAGAGCAATTGCTGCCCTTTGTGCATTCCTGTGACTGCACATTGCTACGCAGGTCTAGGTGAGAGCCCCAGGGATGGGATAGGCTCACACCCCCTGTTTAATACAATAGCTTCTTTTAAAAACAAGATCATATATTTATTTCCTCATCATATGACTGGGGGGAAAAAAAGATAAAGCAGACAAGAATACTCTCATTTATTAGGCTTAGGGAGCTCTGATGTTCAAGCTTGGTTCTTGTGGGAACTGAAGATAAGAGAAAAAGCTCCCCACTGCCAGATATAACCTCTGCAGCAGGATCTTTAGAAAAAAAAAAAGAAGTACATCTGAAAATGTTTTCCTTTGTACTGTTGGGTTTTTTATGTTCCTAGGGACTAGCTACATGGATCTGGGAATTATATGATAAACTTTGGATTTATGCCGCCAGTTCCTATGCCTCTTATTTTTATACGTGCTTAGATTCTGATCTCAGTGCATTGCTACTTTTCACAGTACATTTAAAAAATCCACTTATACACACATGGGTTTGATATGTGTCATACCCTAAGGACCACAATCTGGCCAAGAGATTAAATTTTAACAATTAAAAGGAAGGAAGAAAGGAATAAAGTTATTACCACATTTTAATTTTTTCTCTTCGCGAACTTTATATATTGTCTGACAAGTACTCTTCCAAAGTACGACAGGTATCTATTTGTGCCAAATTAGTCTTGAAAAGATGCAGTCTCGTCCCTAGATTAAACATCAAAATGTGACCTAAAGCAAAGAGAATGGTGGAATTAGTTCGACAGTCGCTGAAGATCTCTGAAGCAGAGAGAGAGAGCAGACATATTGCTCTCCAAAAGGAGGGAAAAACACTGTTGAAAGAATGAAAAAGGATTTCTAAAAGTATTTTCTAAATATAATTTGTTTGATTCTTGAAGATTGTTAAAGAATCAGGAGAGATCCCTTCTGATTCCTGAAGGAACAGGTGTATTGCAGTCAAGCCAGGCACAAAAACCGAAGACAAACTGCTGTCACTTTTGTTATATTAACAGATTAAATACAATAGTATTTAACAGAAACATTTTATAAACACATCACTACTGCAGTACATTGTGCTGTGAGGAGCATGCACATGAATTTACAGTTCATTGTATGAAAAAAAAAAAGTGATAACTTAGATTATGCACAACCTGTTGGAAGGCATCTGTTAACTAAGTACTAGGAAAGATAGCTGTAAGTTACTCTGTCGTGTTCTAGCTCCTGGTTCTGAACATTATTCTAACAGAGACATCTCTATGCTATAGTGAGTAAGCATTAGGAACCAGCTCTTGATTCAAAAGGTCCTGCAAAATGTTGGCAGAATGTAGCCAAAAGTATGTACAAATACAACCAGCAAAACAAGGTGTCTTAAGAAAGGTGAACTCCCTGTAGACTCCTGGTGAGCCCCGGTGGGAGGCCTTGTTTGTACTCTTCTCTTGGTGGTCTGTGTTTTTAAATATATGTAAAGCAGTCGTCTTCTCCAAGTATTTTGAGGTGTACCTTTTGGTGCATGAAATATATGCTAAATACAGATATCTTCTTGTTCAGAATTGACCAAATATATGTACCACGAACTGACTTTTTTTGACTGCCTAATGCCACGTTGTAAAATATTTATTTCAGTTAAATACAGGAAAATTGTCTCCTAATTAAATCTGAAATATTTTGGACATACATATAATTTGGGGAAAAGTATTTTTTTCCTACAGCCCGTATCATAAACAAACGATGATGCTCACACTGCTGCCCCAGGAAAAATATATTTCACTCTCATGGGCTTTCATTGAATAAAGATATTTTTGAACTGAGCTCCTTAAAATATCAATGCTCTATATTACTCCCCAGATACAGATATAAATCTTTATAATAGTGCACTTTACAAGCAGCACTCCTGAGTCTTTTTTGATTGGTAATCACAGTGTTTCCTTATTAATACAGTAAAAAATGTAAAAGACACAAACATTTTGCAATCTATCTGTTCTTTCTGTATGGATATACATCAGCTTCTGCTTTAAGCAGTCCTAATGTTTCACCCATCATATTTTTTATGGGTTTATATGGGAAGGAAATTGTACCAGAAAACTGACTTCAATGACAGCCGTTCTGCGAATAAATCCAGTTATCTTTGGTATTCTGGATATAATAAAAATGTGCAAAAGTTAAATTTCTGCATCATTACAGAGTTATGTTGACTGTTTTTAATGTCAGTAAGGAAACAGAGTTCCAATGAACAGCTTTTTTTCCCCAAATACTGCCTGATTTCAGGTTATGTTTTCATTAAAACAGCTTGTTTAAAACTCTTAAGAGACACTACATGCTTGCTAATCCTGACACTAAAATATCTGATCAAAATGTAGAAATATGCAGGAGCAAAAACTAATCTACAGTTTGGATAAAACATAAAAGTCCAGGTACTCCTAATATTTTTAAGCGTCATAATTTTCCCATACCCTTGTGCCATGCCTTTGCTGAAACCTATGGAGAACGAGCTGTGGGATGGAGTATTTCTCTTACCTCCCAGTTATAGAGGCAATATGTCTTTCTCTCACCTTGATTAATGTTATGTTTGTGTTTGGTGGGGGATCTATAACTAAGTATGCTCCTGTAATTTGGCATGACTTCTGGCAGACCCACAGCCTTCCCACGAGCAACTTGGTTTTCTAAAAAGATTCAGCCATGTCTGGCAAACCCTCATTCCTTACCTCCTTTTTCCATGTTTGGACAACATTTTTAGGAAATCCAGTCTTTTCTTTTGGGATGCCAGAGCAACAGGGGTTTGTTTTTTTTTTTTTTTTTTTTGTGGAAGGTCCAGAGGGATTAAAAGGTCTTTCTTACACCAACAGTTGCATGCTGCAGTAAACATTTTGAAACTCTGAGAATTGGGTGTCTTTAGAGTAAAGCACAGTTTTGGCAGTGTTGGGTGATGATATGATTCCCATTTCAGAACATTATTTTGGCTTTATTGCTATTTGCCTTTTGCCAGCTGTCATTACCTGTTAGAGTCACCTACAATGAAGACAAATGGAAAGTAAGTCTGTTTCTTAGACTCCAGGCAAAGTTAAAGCAAAGCCTGAATTCACCATTGCTATTTGTTACTGTCAGTAAGACACCTGGCTGATGCTCATGGAGCCTGAGCATCTCTGGAACAGGTCAGGCACTGGTCTACAAGTACCATGCAGATGCTAAACCCACCATATTCCAGAAAGTGTTTGTGAAGTAGGGTATGCTAACCCTCTGGAACATGAGTAGCAAATACAATACAGACTTCTTATGCTATGTTATATGGCTTTAGGAGCATCTTCTCTGGATTTTCATAGAATATCCCCTGGTTATCCCAGCAAGATTCTTTTGAGACTGTTATGTGAATCTATATAAAATCTTTGAAGGGATGAATGGTGAAGTCAATAGCAAAGATAAATTCTGTAGTTCTGTATTTTTAGACATCCATGAAATTATAGACAGTCTACAAAGACTGTGTTTATAGCTTAGTTGTATAATTTCTAGCATAACCCTGGGAGCTTACTTGCAAATTAGTCTTAGAGATAATGATAAATAGTTAATAGGGTTTTTGACCCTGTCTCATAGGACTTTTCATAAGAATGCTATGGAAACATGGTTTGGTGGAAGAATCTATACAGCAATACAAAAGCTGGCTAGATGACCACATGCAGGTCATTGAGAGAAGGAGTTCCTGTCAAAATGCAAAGTTATGTTGATTAGGACTTTGCAGGGATCTTGGCTACCATTTTGGTTCAATGTGATATGTTATAAACCTTATAGGAAATGTACGCTTGTAATATTTTCAGCTGGAGGGACAGCAAGGGTGCTGAAAGACAGGATTAGTGTTCAAAATTATTTTCACAAATTGGCCTGAAAAAACAGATGAAAAATCAAGTGCTACAAGAAAGCAGGTATATCAGGTGACCAAATACAAGACAGGAAAGTTGGTTAGGATCAGTTTTTCAGAATTAGTTTTGGGGTTAGTGTGGATTACAAACTGAACATAAATCATGTTGTTGTGGGAGACACAAGCTTCATGATGGGACTTATGAATGGGAAGGCAGTCTGTCATGCAGAAGTAATCCTTGTACTCTGGTCCGGAGTGCTAAAACCTAGCTGAATTGCTATGTCCATTTTTTGAGACTTCCAAATAAAAGCTGGATCATAAAGAAACAGTTCAGAGAAGGGATGTGAAAATGATGGAAGTTCTGGAAAGTGTCTTCCATGAGGTAATGAAATATCATTTGTAGACTTTGGTGATGATACATGACTGGAGAGAAAGCTAAGGCACTGAGGTGTAGGATTTTCTGGTTCTGAGTAGGGAATTCATACCTATAGAACTGTTTGCAGTTTAGAGCAGTCTCGTGCAGAAGCAGCTTTTCCTAGTCAACCACACAGTCTACAGAGGATAGTAAATTCATAATCCTAAGGCTTCCTGAAGTGCGGCACATAGAAGTCCTGATTAATAGACATAAATCTTATACTTTCTTGTGTATCATTATTATTAAGGATTATTTATAGAGTTCCTTCAGTGGCTCTGGCACTCTATAGATATAAATGAAGATATTTCCTCTGGCTGTATTTCTCTGTGACGTAATCAACAAAACCAAAGCTTACATTGGAGTTTTTAGAAACTATGATGGCTACTTAGCCAAAGTAATGCTTGTTCCAATACTGAGTGCCTCAGCGTGCTAATAGCCCAGAAAGGACTCTCAGTGAAGTGTGTCTGGGGAATAATGTGAACAGTAGAAAGGGGCTGTGCTGAAGACTAACAATGGTAAAACAAGTGACACATTAATTGACTGGGATGGACTGCAACACAGGACAACATAACAGGAAAACTGGGAGGGTACAATGCTGCAGAAGTCTTGAAAATTGATTGGACCATAGAAGTGATCTAGTCCCTCCTTTTGTCTGAGGTTGAAGAAGTATATCTAGACCATTCCCATTTATGTCTAATTTAATCTTAAAAACCTCCCTTCCTTACTGAAAGTACCACATAGTTCCCAGTTTCCAGAGCTGGATAATTTTTCTTATATGTGTATATATACACACACACATTAATTCTCTGTTGAAAAATAAGCCAATTGCCAATTGCTTCTTCTCATGCTTTTAATGGCTTCTTCACTACCACACCAGAGTGTGACAGGGTTTATCATAGATTTCTTTCTAATTGAGCTACTCCTGTTATACCCCATTTTCTAAATATCTTACTGTTCCTGTTGCTCTTCTCTTCAGTCTCTTCAATTTGTCTACAACCTTCATAAAGCATGACACTGAGAGCTGACACAGAAGTACTGCTGAGCTTGCTAGCAATGAGGAAAGTGAGACAATTTCTTTCCATGTCTTACACAGGATGTTCTGGTTAACACATGTCAGAATGAGATGTCTTTTTTTTTTTTTTCGTAACAGTGTTACACCATTGGCTGAGAATTAGTTACTCTGCCGTATTCCACGACACCAGGCCCTTGTCTATGCCACTAGCTCCTGACTAATTAAGCACTACTGTACTGGTGCTTTTGACTTTTTTTTTCCTCTAAAAATCCAGTACTTTCTACCTGTCTGTACTGGATTTTGTTTTGTTGATTTAGGAGCCATGCTAATATAGCTAGGGAACGATCTCACTGGCTGTACCAGAATAAGCAAAGTATGGGTATTTCACAGGTATTATCTATTACCAGCTAACCAGCTGGTAGTAGCACCAACTCCTGATAGTGGACACCACTCATTCTTGTGACAATGGGTCATGTCAGGGACTGAAGTCCTTCTCTGTGCTTTGCTGTGTTTTTCCCTGAATTATCTGGGTACTGTTGCAGCTATGACACCAGAGGCAGGGCTGTCTCAGGAACTAGAGTGATTGTGAAAGATGATGTTAGCATGTATCATGACAGATAGTGGTGAATCCAGTCAGAGCTAACGATCAGAATGGGCCCCTGTACCTGTTACTTTGCATGAAAAAAGGAACAAATCCCAGGGCTTTCTTCCAAAGGATCGGGAGCATTGCAATCCCAGATAAAAGCAGAAATATTCCACTGTTTAGTCTCATTTAGTCTAGGTTTCCATAAATCCCTGATCATGGGTATCTTTACAAATTGCACGGTCTGGAGAACTAAGCTGTCCTTGAATATTAATAACCCGGACTAGCCAGACCAATTCTGTATTAAGGTCATGTCACTCACTGCCTGCCTAGTGATGTCAGGGCAGTTCCAACAGTCTTGAAAGCACCACACAGTTTAAGGCCCTGGATGCTAATTAAAACTTTTGGTTCCATTAATGCACATGTTTGGGAATGACTCAGAGTTGTGTAAAATGCTAGGCTTTTGTGTATAACAGGAATATCAGTGGAAACTCGTAGGTGCCAAAGGCTTTGCATGTTCTGCCCCCAGCTTTGGAGCATGGTGCCAGCTGAGACTCAGAATGTTAATTCCATAAATGCCTTCAAGTCAAGACTACAGGCATGTTTGTTTAATCTGGCTTTTCCCAAACAATAGCTCTGTCTCTGGGTGCATTTTCTGAAGTGCTCTGAGATTTTTTTGTGGGTTTTTTTGTTTTTTTTTTTAACATGAAGAGCACCACATACGTAAACGTATAAAATGTGCGATGTATTTTTAATGTGCAGAGATACGTTTGTCTTCATCACCCTACGCAAAAAAGGAAACTTGCATTCATTTGATTCCAAGAACTCGAAAGATTTTTTTATACTAGCAATGAAGTTAAAAAAAAATCAGCCTCTTCTAAACTTGTATATTACATAAATAATGAACATTAATGCAGTTTCAAAAATGGTAGCAATCATTTCTCAAACGTATTGTTATTTTAATACCCACAAGAGATTACTTTGATTTTCTGAATAATATCTAGGTTTACAGTGGGAAGTGCACAGCCTATGTGAGTAATATGAGACCTAATTATGTTATACCCTGAAATCAATAAGTACGTGCTTTTAAAAGTGAGTTATTGATGCCACTTGAACAAAATCACCTTACCTAGACTCTTGGTGCAAACTTGGGCATACTAACTTTGGTTGGAGGAAAAAACAAACCCTTCCAAGCAAGCCTGACATTTTGTTGTTTATCTTGCTTTCACCTTCAACCCTCCCCCTTCTCTCCTGTTTGCCTTCACCTGGCTGCCTTTGCTCATTTGCAAATCTCAATTGAACACTTTTTTTTTTTTTAATTTGCAAGAAGAAATGCAAATTGCTAAAATGCAAATGCTGGTAGTGACAAGAAGCTATATTCGAAAAAATGATATAGGACTTTGATATAGAACCAATTGTGTCTGTGGGAATGACAAATGATACTCATATAGTTAAAATGCTGTATTTATTTCACCACAACTCTCCATGTGGACACTCTTACTCAGAAGTAAACACTTTTTTTTCCGGTCTAGGTAAACTGCTTTCAAAGCAACAGAAGCTAAAATGGATAAAAACGCTCATTTTACTCACATGCACACACACATTCGCATCCTTATGGAGGAAAAAGGGGGTTATATTGTCCAACTACAGTGGTTTAAATTCCCACAGTACTATATATTGTTCTAATTTCTGATATAGGCAAGATCTTACATTCCATATGGCTTCCATATGCACAAACCCTTGGTTACTGAAGATGGATGAAAGCCATATTGTTTTTTAATGCATGTGTTGAGGAAAAAGAGCTATCACTAACCTGTGAACTGATTATACCTGGTACACTTAAACGGATGTTGTTAAAGCATAGCTATAGTTGCATAAAGCTATGCCTACAGCAGAAACTTTTCCTAGGATACAAAGGGCAATTAAAAGCATGATATCTTTTTTTAAAAGAAATTTCTATTACTGGCAGAAGTATAGGTTATAAAGACATTTATTCAGGAAATGAAATGTTTTTGCTGATGCAGCTTCTTTTGTGAAAGGAGATGGCAAAAGCTGTGCTAGAAGTGTCCTTTTGCTGGTACAGTGACGGCCACAGTAGGACGGGTTGCTGATAGAGCTCCACTGACAAGCACTTTCTAGCATAGACCAGGCCTCAGGGTCCATTTCAAAAGGTATTATGTAAATGGGGTGTTAAAACCATCGTGACAGCAGAGAAACAAAGACCCTTCCTTGAGGGGGAAGGAATATGCAAAACTGGCTGGGGACAGTCCAACAGTTTGGGGCCCGTTGTCCGCCTCTGCAAGGAGCTGGATGAAAGAGCAAGCAGGAAAAATTGGTTTCAGTAAGCCACAGCAGGGCCACAAACCCCTCTCAGTTGAGGTAGTGGAGAAAGTCCAGGGGCATTTGGGAGATTTAGCAGCACGGGTGGCTCATGTCACGGAGTTCAAGCCGTTTTGGGCTCCTGGTTGGTTTTGCGGGGACTTTAGCATGAAACGGAAAGGCTGAGGTAGTGGGGAGAGCGTAAGTGTTGGGGGAGAGGTGCAAAGCCTGTGTGCGGGCGCTCCCTGCTCTCCCGCATGGAGGGAGAACAAGCAAACACACACAGACACACGCATGGCTCAAGTGTCAGAGGCAGCTTTCACAAAGCACCCGGATATTTCATGGTCCATTTCCCATGGTTCTGGATCTACGACCCTGGAGAGGTCATAGACAAAGATCTGCTGAGAAGCAGCTTATCTTCAAGTCGTTCATACATTTACAGAGCTATGGTCAAAATACTGAATTTCCCAAAATGAAGAACAAAGCTGTAGGTGATCTTTGGTAGACCAGTCAATAGTCTTTGTTTTTCTCCCTCTCCCTCCTGCACCTGTACACTCCTAGACACTGGCTGGATCCCGAATTAAAGGCCGTGCTGGTGTCAACATGCAGTACAGCCTGAATCCAACAGAAGTGCTCTTGATCTATCAGCAACATGAAAGAAATATTACACCCCAGTGGCAGCAAGCAGGGGAAAAAACAAATAATATGTTATTATAATATTTCCTGTGAAGGAAGTTGGGGTAATATTATTGCTGGTAGCTGACCAGCTGCTTTCATTTAAAATTTTTCTAGTTTTAGTCGGTGTTGGTCAAACAAATACAGCTTTTAAGGGATTTCCTTCAGTGTTAACAGACTGTCTTGTAGTTAGTTGAACAGAAGCTTTGCAGTGTGAGGTATGATCAAGAAATGTGCCCTTTTTAAAAACAGTGCTGTATTGGTACAATTAGCTGTTTTTGAGGGGGCTAAATTTTCAAAACCTGGGATCTAGATTGTGCTTTTCATTGGCTATACGCTGCTGCAATTGCACACCTCTGAGGGACTGGATTTGGACAGGGCAGACCTGCTCATGGTGGTGCAAATTGGTAAGGAAAATGGAGAAACTCAATATTACAGCTCTGCTGAAGCCAGGGTGCTGGCCTGGGTAGCTCGGCCCCTGGAAACAGCGGCTGTAGCTGGAGGTGAGAATGCGCTGCCTCGCACCTGCAAAAAGGAAGTCTGGGACTCAGCCCTTCTAAAATTATTCCTGGGCACAGAATGGACTATTATAGTAGAGTTTTGAAAGAACTCTTGTTAGGGCAAAAAATAAAATTTGCTGGCTGGCTGGTAGCAGAGAGTCATAGACAGTCTGCCACTGTGTACTCAGTGCCCAATGTGCTGCTTATTCTAAGTTGAGCTGCTAAATTGCTTAGTGTTAATAATTTGTTGTTTGTTGCAGTGGTGGAGCTGCCTGCCTGCTTGTGTTATTATGGCTGGTTAACCATTCCCTTCCCGAGGGGTGCTGCTCTCACCTTGTTCCTCCTTCTGCCACCAAGTTGCAAGATTTTTGAGTCGCACATCTTTTGCTTTGCAAGAGTTTTTCGGGACATGTCAAACCCTTGCATGACTCAGAGAGCTGGCTTCTGCTTGAGATCCCTAAAAATCATAACATTGGGATTCAGAGCCACACGCTCGTCTAACGTTCATAACCAAAATGTCATGGCAATGTGGCTCCTGCATTCAGCAGAATTATGGTTCGCTACAGATGTTTATGAGTGTATGGGCGCAGTTAGAAAGTTTGCTGCCCAGTCTCCATTCTGTACGGAGGGATTTGAAGAAAAACCCAGGCACCAGACCCATTTTAGAATCTGTAAAAGCTGTTTTGGGGTATTCAGGGCTCCTGACTAAATTCACCCTAATGTTAACAAATTGTGTAATGCCATCAATGTTATGTGTTAAAGGGAGAGGGAACAGCTAGAAACATATGCCATCTTGTCTCTGTTTCATACAGTACTATTACGATCAGAAAAGCAACTCTATGTCATCTTAGTTTTCTGATATTTATGCTCCATCAGTATGTTCAGTTGAGAATTTAAGTGATATTTTCATTTTGCTTAATA
Source organism: Pelecanus crispus (assembly GCF_030463565.1). Lineage (NCBI taxonomy): Eukaryota > Metazoa > Chordata > Aves > Pelecaniformes > Pelecanidae > Pelecanus > Pelecanus crispus. Next base: position 41,358,516 of record NC_134644.1, read on the forward strand.
GTTCGTAATGGAAACACAGTCTGGTGTCTCAAAATCAATCTGTGAAAGCCCTTAGTTTTTGCTGAAGACTTCAGTGGTGAAACTACAGCTCTCTGAAACCTCCGAGACAAATGGTATGCTTGAAAATAGTGTAAAGGAAGAAAAGGAAGACAGACTGGTGAATTGCCAGAAGCAAGGACCAGGAAGAAGAACAGTTTTCTGTTTACAAATGTCCATGTTAAATGACAGAGTGCATAGATCCAAAGGAGGCCAGGCAACGTAATCTTAATGAAGACATTGTGAGGCTGTCAATGTCCTGCTTATGCCCAACACTTCGTTAAAGTCAAAGAGTTTCTAAAATTTGTAGCCACAGGCAGAATTTGGTTCTGTTGAACTGTGTTTAATATTTAAAAGTTTTATAAGGCTATTCTTCAGTAAAACAACCAAGTGACATGAAAAAAAACCAGTATTTGGAAATTACGGCAAATGATAGACTCCGCTCTTCAGAATATGTTCCCAATTTTTTGCTCTTCCTTTACTCCTTTGCTAGTATTGCAATCAAAGCTATCCATAACTACCAGTGGATGCAGAGGAAAAGAACTTAATTGTGCATTAGTGACTACTGCAAAGAAAACATGAAAGAGGGGACATGTCATGGGGGACATATGCTATTAGCCCAAACAAGAAGCGCATACATTTCTTCTGGTAGCCAAAACCAGGATTATAGTCATGGCATCAAGAGCACAGACCACAACATCTTTTTTGGTGATGTAGTTCTGCTGGCATTTTAATTTGGTGTTCAGTCTCTGAGCATTGTAGACCCTGCTCCAGTGCCACCTAAGTGTGCAGGGTGCGTCATGCTTTTCTACCCACTACCAGCTTTGCACATACTTTGAAAATGGCAGGATTCACCCTGTAAATGGCTTGTTCTTAATTTTTCATCCTCAATTAAAGGAACCACACACTTGCCATATTAAAGTTTAAAATTGTGTTTATTGAGACATATGGGTATTTACTATGTGCAAATGTTATGTTTACTTTGAGATGTTTTCATATGTGCATATTTGTGTTAGTGATAATATTATTATGGTAATTTCTACATAAATGTGTATAGTATGTTTTCTGAGTGTCTCCAGAAGTAATTATTAGTTGTCTTCTTGTTAATCACTTTGGGAATGTAAAATATTGAATTGTGTGCTTAACGGTTCACATGCCTGTTGATTTCACATACCTTTTTTAGGGAAAGTTTGAGGCAATTTTAAGTCTGAATTGAGACCACCTAGGCACAGCTGTCTGTTACTTGTCCTGACAAGCCACGTTTGGTTCAGTTTATTAATATTATGAGAACATTTATGAAAAGACATCTAAGGAGAATCATCCTCAGACTCTTGGAGGAAAATATTTTGCAGGCTGGCAGGAGGGAACATTGCAGTTTCTAGAAGAGGGGACAGAGTCTGACCTACAAATATAAGGACACAATCAGAAAACAAAAACAGCTTGGAAGCCTTGTATTCACAGATGCTTTTATTCTTACTGTGCCATTCAATTAAGCATTCTCTGAGAAGGTATTGCAATGCTTTCTCATTTTTTCTCATTAAAAAGCCAGGTCCTTGAAGTGATACTAGGGAAGTCTTTGGCCACAAAAATAATCCACTTATTACTGCTCCTCACCTTGGTCTTACTAGCTCTGAGGTGGCAAAGTGAGAAGACAACCAAGCACTGTCCCCTGAAGTGAATTAGAGTTTTCATTCTCACTTCAGCAAGACTCTGATTTGGTGGGTTTTAATGTAGCCACGGGAATACCACCTGGGCCTAACACCCCCTAAAATTACCTGAAACTCATGAATGTAGTGGTAATGTGAAGTACCTAAAGGACACATCTACACCAGTGTCTTAGTTCACATAAAAAGTACGGTTTTGAATGGCACAAAAAGCGATCCTGTCACTCCCTTGAGATGGCTTTCAGGACTGTGCTATCACCATAAGTCAAATTACCAGGAAACCACAACGGGAGAGAGTTATTTTGTCTTCCCGTCATCTTATACAGGTTGATTCCCAGGCTTTTTCCCAAAGCCTGTGATACTGTTATATATATATATATATATAGCTTTGCAATCAAAGCTATCCATAACTACCAGTGGATGCAGAGGAAAAGAACTTAATTGTAGATTAGTGACTACTGCAAAGAAAAAAAAAAATATATATAAAACTAGGCAATGCTCCATGTATGTGCAATTCTTAGCATCAACTATGATTTCAACTGAGGGGATAGGGGATGGAAGAAAAAAAGAGGAAAGTCACATTAATTACTGGTGTCATTCTTGTTATGCTAGCTGAGTTACTTCAGGATGAAGGGGGCTCACTGTTGAGAACAGAATTCTGTAATATGTTTGTGTACTTATCAGAGTAGTGAAATACACTCAAGCACTGTTTTGCAATGACCCATTTCATCAGAGCATTCTCATCACAATAGCAGCTGCCAGGCTTCATGTCAAATGATTTATAAGGCAAGTACCCTACTTTAATGATAGTGATTATCATGATTTATCAGTTACTTTTTAGCATCCTGACAAAGAAAAAAACTTTCTGAAATTAGGGGCATATCACCTTAAACACTATACAAATGATTTGTCTTCCTGAATATCACCCAGGTCTCAATCAGGTAGGTAAAGCTTGGAATCTTTGCAAAAAAAAAGAGGATCAATGTGAAAATGACGTCAGAAAGGAAACAAATAAAAAATCTATTTATTACATTACAAATTCTTTTTGTTTTGAACACGATATGGCTCTTGTAATGGCAAGTCTTATATTTCTGTGAATTTAGCAGATGGAAGAAGGATGTATGAAGTACTCCAAGTCAACTGAGAGAATAATTTACATGAAATCTTCGCCTCTGAAAACACAAGGATTCCCAGGCAATAAGTCAAGCACATTTAAAAACCCCTCCCCTGGATGGAATGAACTTGTATTATTTACAGTTATCAGGGAGAGGGATTTTCTCAGTAAGTTATCCTTGCTGCAAAGGGGGTACAGTAAGGTTTATGGGCTTAAATGCATCATGATTTTATCATGAGCATTGAGTCTTCGAAGTGGGTAAGTCTTTTAAAGAACACCAGGCTGTGTCACAGCAGCGTGGGGCTATAAAGACAGGCCAGTAACTCCAAATGTTTCAAACTGTTTCAAAATTTATTAGGGCTGAATGCTCCTGAGAACCTCATATTTTCGTACTTTTACTCTTGCTTAGGTGTTTAATGGCTGCCTGGAGACAGATAACCTCCGTGGTTATCTGGTTAGCTCTTAACACCTAATTATCACTTCACCAAAGACTTTGGGCTGGGTGATTGAGAATCAGTATGTTTAAAAGACTCCAAACAAAGGTGGTTTGTTTTGGGGTTTGGGTTTGTTTTTTTTTTTAAAAACAATTAAATGAATTATTCCCCTAATAGGAATCGCCTCAGTACATATGGGAGGAAAACTAAGGAATGGCCCAGCACTTTGTAGGAAAAGGCTGGTTAAATTAGGCAATGGATAAAAAAAACTGCTCTGATTTTTCACATATGTTTTATACTTTTAGTCATCTACTACAATATAGTAAAGAAGAGTATGGACTAAGCAGGAAGATTCCTCCTTGGCAACAACCAGTACTAGTTAAAGAACTAAGCAAGACACCTTCTTTTATAGCACTTCAAAGGTCTGGATAAATGTAAATACACTTTATTGGACCTGTTGGAGCAGGTCCAGAGGAGGGCCACAAAAATGATCCAAGGGCTGGAGCACCTCTCCTACGAGGACAGGCTGAGGGAGTTGGGGTTGTTCAGCCTGGAGAAGAGAAGGCTGTGAGGAGACCTTATTGCGGCCTTTCAGTACTTAAAGGGGGCCTGTAGGAAGGATGGGGGCAATCTTTTAAGCAAAGCCTGTTGTGACAGGACAAGGAATAATGGATTTAAACTAAAGAATAGATTTAGACTAGACATAAGGAAGAATTTTTTTACAGTGAGGGTGGTGAAGCACTGGAACAGGTTGCCCAGAGAGGTAGCGGAGGCCCCATCCCTTGAAACATTCAAGGTCAGGTTGGATGGGGCTCTGAGCAACCTGATCTGGTTAAAGCTGTCCCTGCTCACTGCAGGGGGGTCGGGCTAGATGACCTCTAAAGGTCCCTTCCAACCCAAAGCATTTTATGATTCTGTGACTCTATGATTTTATTTTTTAGGGTAGGAAGTGGAATGCCTGTGCTTTAATTTCTGGTCAATTGTGTCTTTACATCTGGTTCTCTAGTGAGAAGATCCAACAAAAGTGACCTGCTCCTGGGAAGGAGCTCCTTCAGGGAAGACCCTGGAAATATCTTGCTCTTAAACGTGATCTTGCAGGATCACATCCTCTTCTCCCTGTCCCCACAATCTTCTTAGCCCATTTCAAAAGTCTTTGCAAAACTTCCAGTGGACACAAAATAGGAGGTTGCTTTCATTAGGTTTGCAGTTCCTGACTACCTACAACATTCACATAAAGCCCCCTGTGGCTCTAAAGCTGTTGCCGGTGCTGAAGATGAAGGAAAGAGAAAGGAAAAGTGTAGGAAGCAGGACAATCATTGGAGGAGGAGACCTGATTAAACCTGGTGACTGGTGAGCAAGATGGGGCAGGGTCCACCTTTCAGAAGTCACAAGCTGCTGGCTATATGGTGGCATTTGGCTCTTACAAAGACAGGAAGATTTTTGTGTCCTCTACCCTCTTCTTGTGTGTTTACCAAGACTGGTGAATGTAGCCTTCTGCATCTTCTAGTTACTGTCACTACTTTGTTCAAAAGGCAGAAGCCCAGAAAGAGGTGGTAAGAAACAAACTAGTCAACATGAGACAACCATGAATGAGTATTCCATATAACTACTGTACCCTTTCATCTCATTCATTCACTTGCTCAATCACTCCCTTTTTCCATTTATCAACTGGCACATCATCACCTTTAAGTCATGTCTTCCAGGCTTCTAGTTTCCCTGGAGACTTCCAGTCCCAATGCCACATCTTCCTGAGGACCTTGCTGATCCTCCATGTGGCTAAGTCTATAACCTCTGTAAGAAATGTTTTATTTATGGATGTACGCTCAGCTGGTGAGGGGGAACACTTGTGTACAACTGTGTATGCATGCAGTACCATGGAAAAGTAAACAAAGCTGATAATTTCTAGAACTATGTGGGGAATGTCAGGGGCACAAATACCAGCATGTTTCATGAAATTCATGTAGGGACAGGCATTCTGAATCAGATCGTAGTGTTTCCTCTAGTGCCTTATCTGTGGGAGAAAAGAACTCCGTGGTAAGTATCTATAAAATAATGATCTCAAATGGAAAAATGTTTTCCTGCTGTCAATTTTTAGAACTTGTTTTTCGTAATTCCTAGAATTACGTATAGAAGTGAAGTTTCTTCTTACTTTAGGAAATATGTTATTCTTTTTACAACCTACACCACTAAAATATGTTGTGACAATGAGTTTCACAGAGTAACAGACCCTTTTGCATTTCTCTGTTGCACTAACTGAAAGTCCAGAATCGGTAACATGACCACAGATCTCATTCCAAAATTATAAAAATATGAATACAGAGGTCTGTTGAATTTACTAATGCTTGACTCTGATGTACCCAAGAAAATTTGTTTATTTGTGTATATTTGGCATTTTCAAAGTCTGAGAGAAGGAAAGACAGGCCTCATACCCACAGGTTTATTCTGGGGAAGTGGCTTCCTTGGTACTGATATGCAGCCCCACTCAGAACTTCCCTCTTGATTTAGTTTTGGTTTTAAGTCATTAGAACAGCAGAAATGAAGCTCAAAAGTATTGCAGTGGTTTCTGCATGGTGGACATACAAATGCTAGTGGCATCTCCTGTTCCAAGGGTATGATGGTTCTCCACAGACCCAAATAATCTGGGCAACAGGAGCAGGTGACTAGGGACTGCACTACTTGCAGCACAACATGACTAGAAAAGAAAGAAAATATGTGTCCAGGCTTAGTTTGAGAATATGCCAAGTTCCTTATAATGAGGAAGAAGTCCCAGGGAAAAAGAGGAAGGAGCATTCAGTAAAAGAGTATTTACTTCGATTCTAACTTATAGGAGGAAGTTTACAACCAGTGTGCAAGAGGCTACAGTGCATTTTGGTATAGGAAATGTTATCAACATGCAGCTTAAAAGGAAGTGTTAGATTTTAATGAAATATATATATGGTTTTCCCCTGCAACTAAGTATTTATTTTGCAAGGAAATTATATTTTTTTAAAGGAAACCTCCTTCAGTGTTGCTGTCTGTCCTGCAAGTATTTTATGAGAGGTGGTCCTTAGAAAGAATATATGGATCTGTTGGCTCCAAACATCAGTTTTTTATTGTCTAGTGTCACAAATTGAATAATCAGGGATGGGAACAAAACTTACACTGATCGTATTGTTGCACTAGTCAGAAGCATGTGCTTGGTGATATATGCTACCTGCCTGTACCAAAAGGGAAAAGGCTCCATCTGGGGAGTCATATGCTTTTCAATGCCTGCTGGAACTCAGCAACTGAATTGAGAGACAGGGTCACATTTCACACCTTATTCATGAAGCCTGGTCCTGAAATGCCTCTTATAGAAAAATGTCCTGGACTCTCAGGAAAGAACTACGGGAACAGAATTTATAAGTAGGAAGTTCAAAACTTATATGGAAGAAAAATCCTGAGAGGCTAAACTGCTGGCCCTGTGCCAGTTATTCAGCAAAACAATTAATGCAAAGAACACATGCTAAGTTGGAGCCAGACAATACTGAGCCACAGTTTTCTGGGCAAATCATAATAAACTTGTGTTCCAAGTCTAATTCTTACCATGATAAAGTAAAAAGTATTGAGGGAACTGGAAATGTCTTCATCTCACAGTGGTATATTTAAAGCTGGCGAACAGCTGATATTCTTCCATGTATTTATTAGTATTCCCAGAAAGTTAAATGAGCAAATAACAAAAGCTAAGCTTATTTTGAACTTGGCAGGGGTCTAGATTTCCATCTTTTAATGTGACAATGAAACGATAAATGATTTGGTGGAAGAAAAAAAAAAAGAAAATTCACCTGCTATTGCATTAACCTTAGTTAACAGAAGAACGGAAAGGAACAACATCTAATTTACTCTTTACTTCAACTATTAAAGCATAGCTAATTATTTATAAGTTCAGAGAGAAGTAGCTGGAGCTTAGTGAACAGTCAAATGTCTTAAGGGGCCACAAGAGTAGACAAGAGGTTATTTTCCCCAATGATTTTTTTTTCCTATTTGTCAAAGTAAACTCTGTAAATCTAAAGCCTCAGCAGACTTCTTGTTGTTTTTTAAAGCAGCTATTGTTCTGACAGTCTCTTCATTTTCCCTTTATTCTTTTTCTTTCAGTAGACCTATGCACCAGAAACTGAAATGCAATGAGAGTTTTGTCAAATCTACATCAAAATAAAGTTCCAAAGCAGTATTTAACAGGAAATGGAAACAAAGCAATCTACTTTGCCACACTAGCTTGATGCTTAGTTGTCATATTTCTCGCATTTGTAACTTCTCCCTTTGATCACTCTAATAACAATTCCTTAGACTATTAAAACTGGAAGCCAGAAACATGTTAGTGGAAAATTCTACTTTTCACCATTTATGCTGTCTGTTTAATTTTTATGATTTAGTTTTTTGGACCATGAGAAGAGGCTAATCTCACCATTCTCTTACCCCAGTGTTATGCCAGTGTAAACCTGTTCAGACTCATTTGTGAAGAGGTTAGTGATGTGTGATTGATAGGCTTTGACAAAACCTACTTTTGGGTGAAGTACCTTTGGTGAGGTGGGATGGGTGTAGATAGTAGGATTTTTCTGTATTACTGCTTGCAGTACAGGGAAAAAGCAGGGAGCAGGTAAGACTGGCACAACACGGATGTATTGGGCCCTTGCTTTATTTCTAGTTCTGCTTTCTAGTTCTCTTTCAGAACAAAGACCCTCCTGTGTGTGAGGTTCCCCTAAAGGGATGTGCTTAAATTAGTTTTCAGTCTGACCTGGAAGTAGACTACTGGGTAAATGGTCCTTTTGATTTTTGTTCTCTCTAGCACTTCAGAACACTTCCAGAAGATCAGATAACCACTGTTGTTTGTATTCCTCTTTTAAGCATAACCGGTGGTAAATGTTGAAGCAAGACAACAAAGGTGAGCATATTACCTCCTACCCCACAAGAGTCTGAATTATCTGATGTGTCACAAATGCAACAAGGATCATGGGAATTACTTGGAAAAGTTTGTCTCTCCACCTCTGTCAACACCGTTAGAGTTACTTGCACTGGGTACTTTACATGGTGCTCTTTTTTGGCTGCTGTTTGACACCAATTACAAAGCAATCTGTGTTTTAACATGGAAAGTGTTAAAATCTCCAAGTTGCTAATACCTTTAAAGCAAGCTCCGCTCATGTTCTTTGTTTGCTTTTTATGGAATCAATGGGCTGAAGTTTAGTGCTTGTAAAGATGGGGGACTGGCAATGGTAGCTAAAGCCAGCTACTCTGTGAGCCATAAGCAAGTAAACTCCTCTGTGCAGCATTGCCAATGCAATACAGCCTAACTGGCAGCTCCTTTGCTATTTGTTCCTAGACTGCTCCTCAGCAGAGGATGCCAATGTGCTTGTTTTTATGACATAGGCAAGTGGAAAGCAAGATGAGGCCACCATGGTTATTTTCATTTGGGATGTAAGGTGAGGTTTGAACCCAGGTACTCAGGGTGAAATGCTAATGCAGTGACCTGCTCAGAAAGGGAAGCTGTTGTAGTGCTGCACTAGTGCTGATATTTTTTTCCATTTTGTATAAGTTTACCATTTTGGAATCATTGATACCAGGTCCTGAGGGCATGCTTTGGCTACTGTAGCTGACTAGATGAAGTATGGTTCCCTTATTAACTTGTCAAAGTACGATGCAGCTGCATCATTTGCTCACCCATTTGCTTAACTTAAATAAAGGTTGGTGGTTAGGCTTCTGTTGCATTGTGCTCTCCTGCTAATTATCAGTGTATTTGTTTTAGAGACAATTAGCCACCTGGTTCATTCTCCCATTGAAGTCAGGTCATCATGAGTTACATCTGCTTTCAGGACTCTTCAAGTCCAAGACATAATAAAAAGATGATGGCTATGATTATAAAAAGCATGCAGGGTTGGGCGTAAGTTGTACAGCATATTGAATTCCTAAGGAGGATTGGGTTACAAAGCTCTTGCAGGGGCTTCCTTCTGCCTGTCATGGAAGGTGGATGTGAATAGAAAGCAGTTTTGCGATGCCAGAAGTCCTTTAGCCTATGAATGGTAAAGAGTGTTTGCAAAGGTGAATTGATAAAGGCTAGGCAAAGTGAGACATGATACTTCCCTTTGGCACTGCGGTGATACAACAAAAAAGTGACAAGTAAGCACGTCTCGGTGCATACTGCATTTGCATAAAAATAAAAGTTGTTCAGACCTGTGGGTGTTTCCTTTTTAAAAAATGTGCTATATAATGTGGCATAAGATTATGTGTGATGCACATTTACTTTTATAATCCCATATGTTCCGGTAAAACTCTGTATTTTGAAGTAAGATTTTATTACAGTAGAACTTCATTAATTCTCACTAATGACTGGGAGACCCTTTGCAAATTACTGAATTTTGTATACAATCGAATGCCATTAAATGCATTGTGTTGCTAGATGTTCTTCTACATCCTGGGGAGGATGAGCTGCGGAGAACCCTGCCGTTCATGCCTCCACTATATTCGCTCTGGAGAGGGGGGTACAAAGTCATTGCGATGGGTTTGGCTCCAGGTGTTTGCTAAAGATGTTCACGTGGGGCTAGCTCTGGAGAGGATGGAGCCCTGTATGAAAGGAAAAAACAGATGGGGATCTGACAGTGAGAAGATTAGCATAATTTACTGTTTCATCCTTTCTGGCTTGGGGTCATGGAGGGATCACAATCCTGATTCTTCTGGAGAGCGTAGGTATCACTCATCTAATGGCTCCTAGGTGTCAGTAGGGCCATTTCAGATTCAATAGGGCCACTGACTTAAATAGAGGCAAGACCTAATCTTCCAGTAAAGAGCATGCCATAGTTCTTCCTGAGAAACTGCATCAGCACACATAAACAGAGACAATAGCATTCAGGTTTACTTAGGTATACTACAGATGTGTGCATCAAATGTAGGTGAGACTTCGAGTGTTCAAAGGAGATTTTTGCATGCATAAATGTACTCCTGGAGATATCTAGTGGATGAGTGCTCATCGGTTGGTATGAAATGATGAAATGCCTGCTTGCATCTCTTTTCACCTGCCATATTATGGAGTAACAATAGCAACTCAACAATTAAGATCATAGGATCTAGCTCTTCATTATAAACTTTTTTTTCAACCTGCACTGATTAACTATGCCTCAAAGAAATCAGTCCTCCTGAATCACTCCCTGTCTCTCCCAGGATAGAGATTTTTTCAGACATATTGTAATTGAAAGCAAACTCCCTTAATTCTGTTTACAATGACTGGCCATGAAGAGACTAAAAGGAGGAATCTGGGGAACTAGGGGGCTCAGATAGATGTGTACAGAGGGAGGCAAACTTGGGTCTATGTATGGAGAAAAGGGCAAAATTTGTGGGAATGTCTAGGAAAGTGAATGCAATGTTTGAGAGGTCAGGTGAACCCCCGAGCAAGCAATATAGAGGTCATGGGAGGGGTGGAAGTCACTCAGAGACATAGAGAAGACCGGAGTGAGGAGAAGGATGGGCAGCAATATCACAGTGCACCCATGAAGAGAATGGAAAGGAGGAGGGAGATTGCAGGCATGAAGGTGAATAGCTATGAAAGGGAAAGACAGGCATGGACGTGGGCATATGTGAGAGGGGTGCATGGTGTGACCAGATTATGGGAGAGGAATGAAGAGTGCTGGCATAGGCAGGAGAGAAATAGAAATGAGAGGAAGAAAAGGAAGATGATATGGCAATGGGGAACTGAAGCATTCTCCTAACTGTTCATTCACAGGGTTTTTAGCACTTGTCACGTTTTGAAGATAATCTATTTTATAGCCAAAGTATAATTTATAGTAGGGGAGGGAAGACTGTTAGCTGGTTTCCATTCAAACACTACTTTCAGCCTACCTCCTTCTAGCCAATCATTTGGTTAACAGTGCTCAGACATCAAAGTGTCCTCCTGTGCAGTCTATTACATCCATAATAATCCAAATATTTGGAATAGTGAGAATTGCAAAGAAAATGAAAAAGCCCATCATTGTCTGACACCTGAATCTTCTGTCCTGAGCAGAACAACCACCACTGGCTACAGCTGCTCCCTGACATTTACAGGGAGTAAAGGCCCCTACAACCAGCTGTGCTTGGACCTGATAGTCCATCCTTTCCCTACTTTGTTTTCCTCATCATGTTTGGGTTTTTTACCCACTTACACAGAACTTGCAAGGGAATCCTCTTTATGGTGCTCAGTGGTTGTATAGGAACAAATCATACATATAGTCACACAGCTCCTTTTCAAGCCTGAAATGTCTTGTGGTGGGTAGACCTTGGCTGGAACCCAGGTGCCTCCAAGTCACTCTATCACTCCCCTCCTCAGCAGGATGGGGAGGGAGAAAATGAGATGGAGAAAACTCGTGGGTCAAGATAAAGGAAGGTTAATAAAAACAAAAGCAAAGGCTGCACATGGAAGCAAAAGGAAAACAAAGATTTTATTCTCTACTTCCCATCAGCAAGTGATGTCCAGCCACTTCCCAGGAAGCAGGGCTTCAGTACGCATAGCGGTTGCTCTGGAATATAAATATCATAAATAACGAATGCCCTCTGCCCCCTTCCTCCTTTCTCTTAGCTTTTATTGTTGAGCAGATGTCATATGGTACGGAATATCCCTTTGGTCAGTTTGGCTCAGCTGCCCTGGCTACGTCCCCCCGCAACATCTTGCCCACCCCCAGCCTACTGGTGAGAGTGAAATGTCGGAGAGACAGCCTTGCTGCTGTGCGAGCGCTGCTCAGCAGTAGCCAAAACGCTGGTGTGTTATCAACACCTTTCCAGCTACCAAGACAAAGCACAGCACTGGGAGGGCTGCTGTGGGGAAGATTAACTCCATCTCAGCCAGACCCAATACCTGCCTTTTTCAAGCCGCAGAGAAACTACTTTCTATGTGATAGCTCCCATACAAGTCAGTAGGATAGGAGTGAATGGGAGACCCTGTGGGAGCAGGATGGCGGTGTAGAGGAGCTAGATGAAAGGCACTGGATTGCCCTAATTTCCTGGTATGTAAGAAGGTAATTCACTTTGATAGCACATCACCACTGGTGGCTTTCCAACAGATGGAAAAGACTTGCTAGTTGAGGAAGTAAGTAACGTCACATGAAACATACATAATTTGCACAGAGAGAAAATGTAAGACCACTAAGGTTATTGTTTTGCTAACAATGATTCATGACAATGACACTTTGGAGAGTGCGGGTCTGGGTTAGAAGCTACGAATAAAACGTATTTCTGCTGCGGGGATCTGTTCTTGTATCTGCTTTCTTGCAGACTTTTAGGAAGCTGTTGCAAACTTAATCCTGTTTAGCAATTATGATTTACTTCAATTGGCTCCACTCTTCATTCTGTTTAAACTTAGATTTAAAGAATAATATCCACCTTGTTGCTTAACATAAACCCTGTTAAAATAACACACATTTAAAATGGCATTCTTGGCGTTATGGAACAATCAAAGGGGAAGACAAAAGCTTGCCATACCATTAATATATATATATATTTCTCAGAATAAAAATTGTGAGATCTTTTAATGAAGACATCAAAGAACACATCTTTCTTAGCTGAAAAGAAGAATGTCTCCTGACAAAAGCCAATTAAGGAGTGAATACATTTTGTTTATTTAGACTTGAAAAATGTATATTCTTGTAAAATGGAAAAAAAAAAAAAAAAAAACCCCAACCACCCAACCCAGTGTTCTTTTAAGGCTATGAAGTAGCTAAGGCAACATAAAGATGTATGACGCATGGAAGCTTGATACTGCATGAAAGAAACATAAAGACTGTGATTTTGCTGTTACCTAAGGCATGATATTGAAATATGTGTTCTGGGAGGGCTTTTTCTCAGCTTGCTTCGAGATTCTGGAATGAATTCTGCTCCTGTTTACACCTCTGTAAATCTGGATTTACTAAATGACAGGTGGTAGCATTATTCCAAGTGTGTGTACTTCTAACTGAGAGTGGGACCTCGCCCTACATTAAGAGCAAACTAATAGTAGCTCTCCAATGAGATCTCCCTGTTTTGTACATTCCTCATCCTGTACTTAAGGCTGTCATCCTACACACTATGAACTCCATTTTTAAAACATCAGGGTGAGAAGTCTTTCAGCCTGGGACAGCAAATAGACTCTGTTGGAGGCCCTGAAGGGCCATACTCCTCTGATCCTTTTCTTCTTTTAAGGCAGGATGTGAGTGTATTTGGACTTGCTTCTCTGGTGGTTGCATAGCAGATGAATGCCAGTGATGGAGGGGGGCCTGGGTCAGGCTCTGAAGCAATTTGTGCTGCCCTTTATCTACTGCCTTAGCACTGCCTAGGGGTTATTCAGTCAGGTGAGGTCCCCGGTGCTAGGCTGAGATTCCTTGCCTGTGTTTTGAATAAATATAACCAAGTGTGTTGAAGAAGTTAGAAAACATCTGATATATTTTTTAAATGTTTGCCTGTCTACTGCATGGAATGGCTAGACAGTTAAAAGGCAATAGTCAGGAGACATAAAAGTGCATCCACAAAACAGACTGAATTGTAAAATACATGTAATAAATGTGTAAAGCGGCTATCGAGACTGAGTATGATTGTGGAAACGGCCATGGGAGTACAAAATATTCGGACCTGCACAGGACTTCAGCCAAATGGAAACAGCAGAACTTGTACTGACAAACTTTGTTGTCCTTCAAGTCCTGCATCTTGCATCCGTTCCTGTGCAATCAGATTCACCTGGAGAAGAAGGAATAGAGGGCTTTCCCCACATAGAGTCCTTAACAGACACTCCTACCACCTGCTTCAGGTTATGGGTTTAGGACAGTGTTTGTTGTCAACACTTACTCTTCAAATATCGACACGTGCATGAGAAATTTGGTGCATCAGTTGAACTACTTAAGTCATGCCATTACTCCTGTGTGTAAATGTTTGCACAATCAGGACCATAGATTCTAATTTCCTTTAGCAAAGACAGTCTTGTAGTATAGCTAGCATATGAGGTGTTTTAACTTTGATAATGTAACAGTACAAAATAATCAAAAGACAGTAGTAAAAGTTGGCTAAAATATAGAAGGAATCAGAGGAGTTCTGCTATATGCCAAACCAACTATCTTTATATTGGTACAAGAAAGAAATAGATGAAGATTTTGGAAAGAACTTAGAAATAAAGCATAACCAGCCATATTGTGCAAATCATAATTGAGAAAAATTCTTATTATCTTGGAGTCCTATATGTATGGCAGTTGTGATTACAAGGCCTGTTTGGTGATACTGGAAATAGCACTTTAAAAAGTTATTCTGGGAGATCGTAACTGATGCAGGAAGTCTTATACCACAGAATGGTAACTGTCTTTAAATTGTATATTTTATAACTGCAATTTTTTCTCTAATGGGACCATATTCTTCCTCTGTCACTTAATTTTCTGCTTTCCAGGCTTATAAATAAAGTCTTAAACTTTTTAGGGTACATTTTAGTTTGGAGTTCTGATGAAAACAATGGATTATGTTTCTTAGGAGTTGCAACAAACTTTTAATTTATAACATGACAGTGAAAAATAGGTAGTGTCAACATAAGAATATTCTTTCCTGTGACAAGATGAAACTGGCTTATCAGACTAATGCGGATACTGATCCCGCAATTGGATTTATCATGAATTTATTCAGAAAGGTTAGATTCAGGATTGGAACCCAGGATATTTATTACACTCTAACTTGGATACCACTTGTATTAGACTGGAACAGACCCATCATGACTTCTGAAAAAAATTAATTTGTCTGTGTTGTTAGAGGAAATGAGAGTGTGTAGGGAAAAGCTAGGGTCCCATCATGAAGAAATCTCACGGTATATAGAGCTTTATTGTGTACCACAAAGAGGGAAGTTGAAGACTGTTTTCTTTTATCATTCAGAATCATACTGCAAAATGGATGGTAAAAACTTCAAAGTCAAGTGCTTATTGATGTTTTTGCTTATAAAAATAGTACAGGCACTTAACAGCCTTTGTATTATGTACATTCTTTAGTATGAGTGGGTAGCTGTGTTAGTCAGCAGGACAAACTAAATAATAAAGTTACTGATACATTTTTATAGACAAATCAAAACAAATACCTGGGCTTTCAGAATCACTCAGGATGCCTCTTTACAATAGAAGCAGCCAGAGAAGCCTGAGTGGTTCCAAATGCTGTGTCTACAGAATATTACTTATAACAGCAGTGTAGCCAGAGTCCTATTGTGCAACAGTAGATGAAGCTGAAACACCTCTCAATTAATTGTGCATTTATTAAACACTATGATTTACAAGAAAAAATGTAGTTCATGGGGGGGGTGTGTTCATATCTAAGTTTTTATGCTTCAGCAAGAGCCTGCAGGCATTTCAATATGGCACATCATTTTTAAACAAAAAATGAATGTACAGGCCTGAGCAAAGCATGGCTTCATGAGTATGCTACTTTTTCTGATTTGAGGACCTATTCAAACAGCCAGATCTCCACCTCTGCTTCTGTTTCTATTCATGGGAAGAAGTTAGGTGATCACTGAAGGGTGATTCAGGGAGCCTGAATAATACCCTAAGTAGGCACCTGGAACCAGCCAGAAAGAAACACAGGCATGGAGATGCTGCTGGACTTTAATCTGAGGATTACTCAGCTCTATGGTCAGCAGGATTGCTCCTGCCCCAAGGCAGTTTGTGCACCCCTAAGTCTCCACTTACGGTCTGAAAAAAGAGAGTCAAGACTATGCTCCTGTTTGCCTGGCCTACTGGACTAGCTGCATTTTCACCCGTTACAGATGTGAGAAAAAAGATAGGTTGCTCATGGAGAATAAACCTAAATTGCCTACAGTTGCATTCTGGGGAGAAGAGGAAGGGGTGCAGCCCCTAGAAACCTGGAAGAATCAGTTTACACCAGAGTGACATAAAAGGACTGATGTGTCCAAAGTGTTATAGTACGATAGGCTTTATTTAGGGTTTTTGAATGTATCATTGTTAAGTCCAATTTAATCAATTTTAATAGGAATTGTATTTCAGATCAAAGTCTTCAGGGCAGCCATCATCATGCCTCTTTAATTCTCCTAACCTATACATTTTTACTGCATGGATAGATATGCTTTGAAACTAATGCAGTGTCATTGAATCCAATACATCCGTAGTGGAACCAATCCATGCATACTCAAGTCACTAAATGTTTATGGAAATTAATAGATTTCCTTTCAAGGCATAATATTTTCACTTATACCAGTAGCTTTTCATTGAAACCAATGCTTTGTTTTCCAAAACCAGCATATTTCAGTTCAGGCTCATATACATCATGCTTGAATTTCCGTGCCCCCCCCCCCCCCCCCCCCCCCCCCATAATTAAACCCATTGAACTAAACACAGTATTGGATGTCTAATGAAACCAACACATTTTCATGGGGACTACTTAGAGCAAGTTTAAGCCAATGAATACACTGTGCTTCTAGGCGTAATTTAATAAAATGAACACTGCGAAATGGAAAATGCTTTTACAGACAATCTGCCTCAGGACTATGCCCCCATATTTTCCCATAAGTTGAACTTGAGACCTTAAGGTTTTCTGCTCTTTTGGAGGATTTTGCTTGTCTGTGGTAGCCAGACAGGCAACAAGGAGGCTAAGGAGGGCCGGGGTCAATGGGTGAGTGGTGGGTGAATGCGCACTGAGTATTAGAGCATCCTCAGAGGAAGAGAGTAGCCAGATGACCAATGTGCTGCAGTGATGCTTGATTAGTTTAGCAGCCCCTTGGGACTCTGCTAGCTGATACATTTTAGGAAAGCCTGTAGGTTGTTCTGGATATGATGAAGTTGGCTGTCACACTGCAGTCCCCCCTAACATTCATCTGTATACCGCTTTGCAGAGCTGCACCCACACGCTGCAGGGTTCAGGTGATGACTGTGACCACTTCCATTACATGTTGGGGGTACAGGGGAATTCTGGGGAAAATCCAGAATAACTCGATTTTCATTGAGTTATTCTAGAATTAAGCAGTGTAACTGATCAGTTTGACTCAAGAAGTTGCCACACACTGTAAAGAATGCACTGTGAAGTGACAGGGATTTGTTTAATACCATGCAAAACCAGATATTTGCCTCACGATTGGATAGAAAATAGTCACCATTTTGTTGTAGATGTTTCATTGTTTTGGCAAAGGTTGGATGTAATTTTTGTAGTTCTCAATGGTGTTAGTAGGTTTCTGAGTCTACTTAGAAGGGAAAGCCTAGGAAAGGAAGGAGAAGGCTGTACACAGAACTGTGTGCTCTTTAGAAGACAAACTGTCGATGGAGATGTGGAAATGAGGCCTCTAAGTTTCTAAGAAGCAAAAACTTTGGCATTTTGTGAACAATAGAGGTGTTCACAGCAGTTTCTTCCAAACTGTATGGCACTTTTCAGCTAGGATTGTGTGCAGTTTATGTCAAAACATTTCAGTGAAGAAATACAAATACAGACTAATGTTTGACTTCTTTTGTTGTGTTGAACTGGAGCCAGAGAAAGTATTTATATATAAATCCACTTGTGAAATGCATAACCCTCTCAATGTGACTTACATGTCTGAGGCTTACAGAGAATTCAAGCTGATTGACAGAAAATACTGCTCTTACGGTGTCAGAATGTATTATCGTGCTTATATAGAAACACAAAAAATCCCTTTTTTCACCAATGTATGTGTTCATTGTCATTATGTTCTGGTATACTGGAGATGTTCAGGTACTGAAATACCCAATTTGCTAGCACCTAAAGCTACCATGAAAATATATTAGGCAACCAGATGGATAATTCAGCTTGTTGGTTTAAAAAAGTGTGCATTAAACATTCAGTATTTGAAGCCTGATGTAAAAAAATGATTCTGTGGGGTCAAAACTGCCATTCAGTGAAGGAAAGAAAAATAAGAACTGAGACAATTAAAGAAAGCTTTCCATGTTTGTGCTACAGTTAGTTACTCTTCCTTTTTTTCCCTTCTCCCCCCACTAAGCCCATGCACATCAAGCAACTGACAGTTAGTACAGTCTGCAAATAGATCATGAGCAGATTACATACATCTTTATGTATCTGGCACACAGGTGCTATCTGTTTTTGCAGAATAGTTTAGATTAAAGCAAATTAATTTTGTGTAATGTGTCCTATACGAGAATGCCCTGTGTCACTTCAATTGCTCCCATCGCATCCTTTCTTTTCCCTCATCCCAGGATCGCTCCAATTGCTCCCATCGCATCCTTTCTTTTCCCTCATCCCAGGGTTGCTCTTTAGACTGCTTGCAGTACGCATATTTTCCCTTTGATCTTGTACCACTGTCTTATTCCCCTCTCTTCTGCTTAGATATGGCACTGTTCACCATTTCTGATTTGTTAAACACTACTAGGACCTTGCATGTTAAAGGATTGTTATGTGAATGAAGAGGAGGAAGAGACAGTTGGCCCTTGGTAATTTTAGTATCATGACCATTTTTATCAAGTGGGTGGACTGCACTGGCACTCAAAAATGTTTTCCCAATGACAGAGTGGAAAAGTGTGTCAGTTCCTGTGAATGGGCAGCACCTTAGAGTAGATTGAGACAAGTGTCACTTCAGAGAAGAAGGAAATATAGAAAAAGAGCTGCTTGGAGAAGCAACCTTGGTGCCACATTGCATGTGCACATGTACACTTTGGGGTATGGCACAGGGGACAAAGGACAAGAGCATTAATGCCCACGTTGCTGGCCCAGTGGCTGTGGCAAGCAAGAAAGAGACAGGGCAGGAACAAAGCCATAGAAGGGTTTGAGGGGAAATATAAGATATGTCAGCTTGACATGGCAGTCTTAGAAAGATTTAAATATAGTATGGCTGAAGCTACAACTACCATAGGGGAGGATTCTTGTATTCTTAACTGCATAAAATACCTTACGGACTGAGTGGTTTAGCTGCTATTGGTAGCTACATCTGTAGATAACATCCTCTGCTCTTCTCCCAGCCAAACCTTGCTCTTTGAGTTTCCCCGAAACTCCTGTTTCACACAGTGTAGAACTGCTTTTACACCTCTACATCTCTTGTGCATCACCATGTGTATTAATGAAATTTCTAAACCAGAGCATCATCAGCTTGATACAGTTTTGCTATCACTTATTCTGATATTGTGGAGCAGAGTTCGGGAATGGCTGCTATGGAGCAGCAGTGGATAAGCTGCTGTAACTCTTTCCACTATAACACTTTTGTTAGTAAGTCAATGGGGTAATGAATAACTGAGGAGTTATTTTATTCCACTCAGTGTTTTTATTGTGATGCTGTGCTTGCAGGTATTTATGCCTCCTACACACATAGATAAGGCTCCCAGTGACACAACAGGACCAACTTTGAATAGAAAAACCAAAATCCTAAGTTTCACATCTTACCAGGAGTTAATACTTATATGTGCTAATGCTTATAGAGCAGCATTGATGAAATTTGTCTGTGGAGTTCACATTCTCTACGTAGAATACAGAGCAAACTTACTTAGTGTGCTGTACCCTTTCTATGCTGTATCCTATGAACAACATTTAAAGAAAAAGTGTGCCTCTCTCACCTGTGACACATTCGCTTGAGGGACGTAGCATGTAGGGATCTCTGGGAATTTACACAAAGCATATGGAGGAAGTTAGGCTGGAGTCAGTGGCTCAATCTTATTCTTACATCCTTTCCATCAGATGATGCTGTTACACTAGTCTTCTTCCCCTAAAACTCAAAAATCAGAGGAGGAATTATGTATTTTGGGAGAAAGTTTCTTACTCTTCTTCTGGGATGGTGAGGCTACATGAGGTCATATTCACCATACCGAACAGAAAGCTGCATTCTAATGTTTGAAGATTTCATCCAAGAACTAAAAGAGAAAAGTGATGAGAAAGTACCTGTTATGCTGAAATTGAAAATCTGCTAGCTCTGAATCCTACTCAGGGAGATGGAGAGATCTTTTTTTTTTCCTCCTAAAATGTATAGATTTCACATTCAGGTCTCAGTCACATTTCCATTGGGTGACTAATTTTCTCCATATGCAATGAGGGGAAGAAGGGTGAAGAGGGTTTCCAGATTTAAATGAAAGAGTATTACAAAGGAAGCTAATTTACAAACCAGCAAGCTTTATGAGAAGTAGGATAACTAACTGTTCTCACAATAGAAAGAGAAGTGGAAGGACAATAATGACTGTTCACTGACAGTTTGAGAAACGATAAGCACTACTAGCAGCAGTACATACCCTTCCATTCTCAGCCAAGAGAAGTGTTATCTAAAATGAAGTAGAGCAACTATAACTGATAATAATGATTTTTATCATAGCCATGACCGCTATGAACCTGGTCAATGGGATAAGAGCAGGACAAGTGGAAGATGAAGCATATAAATAACATGTGTAAAAGGAGGACAATAAGCAGCACTTCAGAGAATACTGTCTTCCTTCAGTCATGTTCAAAGGTCGTTTTAGAGAACAGATTTTTATGGGTGGGTTCAAAAGCAGCACTTGAAACTCTCCAAACCACCTTTTGAGCAGGGACAAGAAGACACTGGAAAGGCCACCTTGGACATATTAACCTTCATCTCGTCTGGAGTCCACTTTCTGGGCCAAGCAGAGCTAGGAAGTAGAAGAGAAAATCTGAAAAAAACCGATTGCTGTATCTAACGATGCTTTAATGTAAGTGAGAGAAAAGATCTTTTCCTTTTAAGCGCTGATCTTCTCTCACCTTCAGGCATGTACTCTGGGATCTCCTGGGCAGTCTTGTCCAGTTCAGATGGAGCAGTACCTTGCAAAATTGGGCCTAGAGGCCTCATGGGTACCTTGGAGTGCTCCAGGTGAGGACAGGATGAGCGAGAGGTGACACTAGGCACACGTATGCCTACAGAGATGGCCTGGCAGGACCAAGAGAAGGGACCCGAGCTTATGTGCAGAGATGGCTGCACTGAGGGCCCTGATCATCTCTGGGCACATGGAGGGAAGGACATAGTACTCAACCTCAGTGAAGAGCTGTATGGCTTCACACATCGTGTGAGGTGGGCATAAGCTCATGTGTCTCTCCCAGATATGGGCTTGCAGAGAAATGAAATAAAACAAAACGACTGTCAAACAAACATTAAGCCTCAAAACTGAGCCCTAAATACTAGAAGGAGCAAGGTAAAGCTGAAATTCTTTATCAGGCATTGCTAGAATCCATACTTACATACTATTTACATAACTATACTCTATCTGATCAACTCAAATGTAGTCACTTTTGGTGTGTCAAAAGCTATTTGTGCCTTACCAGAGAGTAGATTAACTTTGCAGATGCTAATAGCTACAGAATGGCAGGATTTAGACTAGGGAAATTGCCTAATCCTTGACTGTAGAGGCACAAATGAGTTACTTTGTACCCCAGGGGAATATGGTACAAATCTACAAACAGATAAAACACAAGAAATATTATTTAGACACATGACACAGCCACTGTGAACATAATTACTAGATTTCTGGCACAGCTTTTTTGCCTTCATGTCACCTCCCTGCAAAAATGCACTTTGTGTACTGGCATGTTCTGCGGCTCTGTTTTACACTCAGGCAGCACTTTGATGGCGACACACACGTTCTTGCCCCTCCAGAAAATACTGACAGTCCTTTGCTTGTTCACTGCTATATCTTCCCTGGCACAGCATAAATCAAGCACAGTATAATGACTCTTGTGGGTGCTGTCCCATAATAAAAGTGGGACATTCCTCTGGGAAGGGGAGAGCGGAAGCGAAACATATGCCTGCGGAGGCAGGAGCTGGACCTTAACATTTAAAAAACCCCAGTATTTCCACCATGGCTATTTAAAACCCCCTCCCTCCGTTTATGTATTTTTAAGTGCATACTCATGTAAATACATCTGATCATATGGCAAATGTCATACTGTGTGAGGAGAACGTGTGACGGCTTTGCCTGAGGGAAGAATCAGGCTTTCCACCATGGCCAGGCCACTTGTGGGTTGTCAGGTAATGTCCCACTGATTACGGCGGTTGTCCTGTCACACCAAAGTCAACACGTCAGCTATGAAAAGTGTAGTCAGCTTATGCACACTGGTATACCTCCATTTGGGAGGAAGTAAAATGAAATTCCTGTACTTTCTGAATGATCTGCCATGTGCAGAATTATACTCATGGTGGAAGGCAACTTCCGACTACAATGAATTTTTTTGTTACTAATCTTAATTCACCCATCCAGTAATGAGGTACACAAGAAGAGTTATCTACACATACAGTGTTTTCTAAAACTATTTCATGAAAGAAAATGTAAACAAAATGAATTAACAGAATATATTTTTTTCTAAAGAGTAATTTTCTAATTTTTCCGTTGTGCAGCAGCTGCTGTTGCCATGCTGTCATTGCTGTTGCTATGTATTTTTGAGTGTGCCAAGATGTAATTGGCTACTTCAGCATATATAAACTATTGGTAGAGATGTTTCTATGGAAAATCACATCTTTTTTTGATTGGTTCCTGTTGAAAGTAGATGTGCTTAGCTATCATCTCAATTTAAATTGAGACCAACAGGTTTCAAGTCTCATAATGCAATGAAGCCACATGCTATTCATCATGGTGGAACTGAATTTAGGCAAGAGCTTTTATGTTGACATCACAGTAGAATATGAGTGAGATTGCATCTCCGCAGTCTCCAAATGTTTCTATAGTCTTTGGCAAACTTTTTGATCCACTGTGAATCGTATTTGCTCTGAAAATATGGCTGTTTCCTGGTTTTGCCTGACATAACTTGCAAGCTACTAAATCAAAACTCATTTCAGACTAGTTATGTATTTTGCCTGAAGACCTTTTATAAAGAATTATTGACTCATGCAATGCAGCTATGTATCTAAAAATCCTCTGAAAAGATTGACTAATACCTATAGAAATGATGCCAAACTCATCAGGTCAGAGGTTGGTAAACCTAGAGTACATGATGGGGTTTTGGGAGAACAAAGGACTCATCATTTCAGCTGGGGAAGAGATTTAGCTTATCTGCTCTGGACATACTTGTCATATGACATCGATCTAAAATGTAGAGATGTACACCTAGGCTAAGAAGTCACGGGGTCAGTGAAAGTGAGAGGCCCTATGTAGTATTAATTTCAGCTTCATACCACTAAGTTTTCCTACAAGTCAGGGTGATAGAATCTGTCTCAAAAACATTATTCATATTTATGCTAATAATTGTTTTATAAATAAAGTTTACTTAAGTTACGTGAAATCTTTCTACAGCCCAAATATAGATACAACATAAGGTGAGACCTAATGCAAGGTACACAAGTACATGACTGCAAACACCATGGGATTAATTTTTTCAGAATAAATGACTTTTTTTGCAACCTCAGTTTCATAATTCTGTCTTACTTACTTTCTCATTGTAGAAGTTAAAATAAAATTTTGGGGTTTTTGGACACTCTGAGTTATAGAAATGTATTTCCAGAGGGAAATTCGCAAGTCCTCCCCTGTAGGAGGTGGCTGAAGTGCTATTTAGATTTAAATGAAATGAGACTTGATTGAAGGGTTGTTAAGAAGGGACTAAACATTGTTGGGTTACATCACAGAGAAGATGAATTATCATCTATTTGGTTCATAAAATCTCTTCAGCTATTACCTATGCAAGGTATTCTTTTTTATGTCTCATGCACCTCAGGATCTCCTAATTCATTAGCAAGTCAGACTGTTCCCTCTTTTCTTCTTCCTAAAACTCCTTGTCTTTGGCTACTGGTCTGATTCTTGTTCTAGTACATCAAAGATTATTCTTTTTACTCAAAATTATTCTTTCTTTTTTTGTTTTTTTCTTCTTTTTTTTGCTTTTCCTCTGTCTTTGTCAGACCAATTACCCAACTCAGCATTGGCAAGCATAAGCTTAAAGCTTTGGAGATAAATTTTTCTTTCTTTTTTCCTCCCTAAGTCATGGGAAGATCATACTGTCTGCCTGAGAAGAAATTAATTTCCTTCGTCTATAAGCTGTACAGTTGGAAATAAACTGTCTAAAGAAATTATGAGTTGTTTCTGTTATTTAGTCTTGACTAAGTATTGAAATTTATTAATGATAGCATGTGTCAGTCTCCAAAAAGACAAGCTTTTTTAAAAAGAAGATTTATGTATTTAGGTCACCAACCTGCCATTTTAAATATTTGCTTTTCACTAAAAAGCTTATTCAGGAGTAATAACAATGTTATCATAGTGTAAATTTTTAAAAATCAGAGTAAGTTTTTGCAGTGTCGTGAACTGCAAACGGTCTTTTAGAACATTACTATTTAATTTAAATTTTTCATTTAAAAGATGTTATGCTGGCATTATGACTCACCCATGAAACGTGATTTGTGGAAAGGCAGTGCATGTGCGCACACACACGTGCACACACACACACATTGTTGCAGGACAAATATGCTTTACCTTCTGGGGCATCCTAGCACCTTAGGCATAGTCTTAGAAGTGATTGCAAGTCCCTGCAGATGCTATGGATGACTGCCACAATGACATAATGCCATGGGTATGTGTGCAATGCCCCTGCAAAACATTAAATTACCTGCTGCATTCTCCTCCGATCACTTCCAGCTGAAAGCTGGTGAGTGCCATTACTGCTACTGCTTGCAAGCAGGCAACAACTTAATGGAGATGATTCCCTTTAAGAGGTCTCTGCTGAGTTTTTGGTTGTCAGGGAAGATGATAGTCTCATCCCTCTGGTTAGATAAAATTAAGACTCCTTCTGAATATCTCATTATTGATCAAGTGGCACTTGGAGTCAGCTGGTTATATTCCTTTTCTGAGAGGCTAGCCACTCTCCAGAGAGGCTTCTAAGACTATGAAGGAGCCCTGGCCTGTAAGGGGTTTTCCTGAAGTCCTTTCCTTTGGGTAAATGTCAGGTTTAAATAAAAAATAAAGACTGGCTCTAACCGTTGTGAAGAAAAAATTCCTGGCATCTCAAAACAGCAGAAATTAAAAGTGTTGTGAACTGCTTTGCTCGTGTCAGAAAAGCATTGGCCAAATTTGATGACAGAGCGTAGCAGTAAGTGAAACCAGAATTTGGCCCTCAGGCTTAACCTTATTTCCTTGACATCCATGAAGTGGGCAGACAGATTAATAGGTGAGAATAGAGATACAGCTATGCCCTTTCCTCTCCCTGCTTGATCCAAAAGGATGTGGGGAGGTCCTCCATTCAGGCCTTGGTACAGTTTAAATACTAATGTTCTCAGCCTAGCATGGCCCAGAAATGCTTTGTTTCTAGGGACTACAGGCTGAGCGTGTCACGGTATCTATAATTCAACTTGCCTAATTGTTTCTCAGAGAACAGGTGATTTTTGATTGTTACACTTTTCTCAAACTTCTCCCTTTCGAGCAGAAATTCTGCTCACTGTCAGTCACAGGCCATTTTTTTTTACTGAAAGTTTAATAAGAAATGGTAAAGCCATTTGCAGATAAAAGAAGTGAAAAATACAGTTTTCTTTGCTAAGGAAATATCATTATAGGCTAAGGGCTCTGTGCTGATCCTTGGAGTTAAGCATGCATATTTCTAACTCAAGAGTGTGAATGCTGGTTGGGTACAGGAGTGTATAATTTGCTGTAATCTTGGCCGGTGCAGTTTTCTTAAACTGGTACTTTATTATTTGGAGCTAGTCCATTTGTCTAAGTCCCTCTCGTATTCCTTTCAAGCATAACCGTGTAAGGAAAATAAGCCTTTCTTTATCTTTAAGGCAATGACTTTTTTGTTTGTTTGTTTCTAGTTCATATCTAAATGAATTAATTGTGACTACTTGATCTTGCTAATTGAACTTTTAATTTATGTGTATTGTTTTGGAGTCAAGTCATGCTCTTACTATGAAGAAATACGGAGTTATACCGGGAGAGCACAGGGAAGTATCCTGAAAGAGAAATGCCTAGGTTGGGAGGTTCCCAGTGACTCCCTGCACATTCCCCTCCTACAGCAGAAACTTTACTTGCTGATATGTGAACATATGAGTTGATATCTGAGTCTACCAGCATCCAGGCAAAAAAAGGTCTCTCTAAGCTGCACCTGAAACTGAAATAGCATTTGTCCAGGGATTTGGACTGGACAGACCTCATGAAGAAGTCCTCGGTTACAAACAATATTATTTTGTGGGTATTCACTCCACCCTTATCTCAGTTATGGAATGTTCATAGTTGACACTATCCCTCTGTTTACTGTCCCTCCTATAAACCTCCTCTTTGGCTTTTGTGAGATACAACAGTCACCAGTTTAAATGGGACTATGCTGGTATTCTTATCAGATAAAAATCCGCCCTGTTTTGATTTGTACTAAAGAGTTTCACACACCTGCAAAGGCAAGAGAGATTAGCAGTTGGACTGTGATCCACCGGGGTTTCTGGCATGTGGGATGAGATGGGAAACACAACTGGGTTTTGGAGCAGTCACTATGGGGTTCAGTATGGCAGAAAGGCCATTTGCTCCAGTCCTCAAGTATGAGGTAGAGGTACCTTAAGATACCTTGGGAGTTTTAAATTCCTAGTCTCTTTCTTCAACATCACTTGCTGGGCATCAGGGGTTCATTTCTTCTGAGATTCATACCAGTGATGAAGATATTTAGAGCTGTGGTGGAAAACAAGAATCACTTCTTAGACCTATTTTATATACTCATTCTAGATTTAAAAGAATTGGTAAGTAAACACTCCTGACTTTGTTGAGTAGACTCAGCTGTATCTCCCCTGAGGATAGAGGGCTTGCAGTTAATGAGATGGATCTGACTTTATATGCCCCGGTTTGTTTCCTCAGTCCGTTACTGCAGGGAACACTGAGAGCCATGCAGAGCTATGCTGGACACGATTTTCACATAGTTTGTTCCAGGCTTTAGGGACCTACTACCTTTGGGGTTTGCAAGACCCCTTCAGGGGTTTGCAGTACCATAAACTGTACTGTATGGGCTCAAGCTGCTCCAGGGGAAGTTTAGATTGGATATTAGGAAAAATTTCTTCACCGAAAGGGTAGTCAAGCATTGGAACAAGCTGCCCAGAGAGGTGGTGGAGTCACCATCCCTGGAAGCATTCAAAAAACAGGTAGATGTGGCACTTTGGGACATAGTTTAGTCTAGTCTACCCTTAATTGGTTTAGTGTGGACTTGGTAATGTTAGGTTAATGGTTGGACTGGATGATCTTAAAGGTCTTTTCCAACCTAAACGATTCTATGATTCTATGAAAACAGAAGAGTTTCTGGCAGTCACTTTTCAAAATTACTATTTATGCTTTAGCCTTCTGTGACCTGCTCACAAACCACCCTCCTTACATACTGCTGTACAGGTAGCCCTCTGGGAGCTAAGTGGTGAGCAGTTGTGCCAGCCCATTAGAGCCCCATCAGATTAGCTGCTTGGGAGATTCAAGAGAGAGATTTGTTTCACAGGTCTGCTATTGCAAGTCTGTGTATGCAAACCCAGCTCTTATTTAGTAGGTTCACTTCTGCAGATGCCAGGGCTAGAATTTTTCTTCCTTGTTTGTTTAAAAACTAAAGCTCAGATCCTGGGACCTGGTCCTCATGAATTTCTTGGCTTTTGCAAATGTAAACAATCCTTTGTATGATCATCACATAGTATTATAGTGATTATACATCAGTCTAGGAAGACTGACACTTTGATGAGCCCACCTCAGAAGGTTATGATAAAAGTAAGCACAGCAGATGTTTCTAAATTCAAGATGACCATTTGGTCAGGCCTGTTGCTTTAGTTAGTAACATTGCTGGTTTGGTCTTGCTAAGGGTGTATATCACTGCAGACCTGAACCCTGCAACTCTCATTTTTCCTGCTTTTCAACTTATTATCCTTTTTCATCATTGCATTAAATAGTATGGCTGTTTCCAAGATTAGTGTCATGTGCATGACTATGATTGTTGTACTAAGCAGTCATTTTTGGTGTGTGTGGGGAGTGGGTTTTACCAACAATAATTTCCTTGAAAGTGAGAAATCGGAATCCAGTATAGCTTCAGGAAAATGTATACTGACAGCAGTAAATAGCATGATGCAGACAATACAGAAATAAAGCATGTTGGTTTCTTGTTATGTGCTAGGTGTGGTTTTAGTCTTACTTGTTACCTGTACAGAGGTTGCTGATACAGCAATGTTCGTGCATTGTCGTATTCCATTGAGGTTTGCTGGAAGTGATTTCCCAGAAGATAAGAGGTGGCCATCAGTGCTCTTGAGACAAAGTGAGACAACTGGTTTTTTAGTAACTCTAATGTGATTTGAGTGGGATAATGGAGCTGTCTTTAACAGTGGGATTTCCCTGCCCACACTCCAGGGGCTGGGAAACCAGACCCCGGGCTGCACTGGATGACGAAACACTTCCCTAGTTGAAGTTCTCTGAGTTCAAGTAACGTTCAGGAGTGACTGCAGTTCTCTTTCTGCATCTCTATTTCAGCTACTGCCTCTGTGACAATATGAGATAACTCAATTAATACAAAAAGATAAGAGTATATTAGAGTCCTGTGAGGAAGAAGTTCCTAGATTGAGTCCCTAATGCATACAAGGATAATGGTAAGATAAAGCCCTAGTTAATTATATTGAAGAGGCAGGAAGAAACTCACAACTAATTGTGCTGTAGTTAAAGGTATTTTTCTAAATGAACACTTAGTACTGATTGTGTTCCTGTTATTCTGTCAGAGGATCAGGATTACAAGGTCTAGACATTCACTGGTATGTAGATACTGTCCTCAAATAAACATCACTTTGGAAAACTGCAGGTGTTTTGTTTGTACTGCTGATGTTAACGGTAGTAGGGAAGTCTTGGTTTGCTATATTGCTTTGTGAGACTCTAACAGCAACTCTAACTGTTGCTGTTAGAGTTAGGAGGACCTAGAAGTACTGGACAACTGCACGATTATATTAATGCATGCATGTACATGTGCTACTTCTAATTTCTTTACAACCTGTCACATCTCACCTCTGAGACAAAAGCTGTGCTGAACAAATCCACCATAGCTGGCCTACGATGGCCAAGACTTCAGTCCTGTGACAGAGGAGAAGAGATGCTTTTTCATCGACTCTCACAGAAAGCAAACAAAGCCCATTTATCTGCCGTGGAAGTCGAAAATCCACTGCACTTGCACACAAGCAATCACATGTGTTCCCCCCCCTTCCCCAACACACACACACACACGCATGCACAAACATGCAATGTACTTCTCTGTGGTTGTGCACAGAGAGTTTCTGCAGCTGGGGATTCGCCTCACAAAGGGGTGGCGTGGAAGGGCAGTTTTGTCATATCTTGAGGTTTCTACAGAAATCCCGTCTGTGTAGGCTGCCCTTGGAGATGTGCTGAATCAGTACCTTCCTCCATCAGCTCGCCTTATTCCTTCATGTTGCAGTAATCAGGGCTACTGATAAAATCTGTGAAAATGAATTAATTTTCCTGTTAAACTCATCCAATTATACTAAAAGCAAATAACGAGAATATGAGGGAAATACAGCTATCTTAGCCTATGGATCACCCAACATCCTCAGTACAGAAGCATCTAAAAGCTGCCTGCTAAGTTGGTTGATATGCCTTTTATTTAGCTTGATGTTAATTTGCTAAACACTGTTTTGGTGTATGTGATTGTAGAACATAAAAATGCAGTAGGTGGTTTATAGGAGATGAGAGCAAAAGAATACTCTGTGCTACGAGCTCTACATACAATGCGTATTCTCTAAAGGGATGAAATTTCCCTCGAGCTAATGGGTAAACTGCAAAGTGAGGTACACTAGCAGCTTTACGGTTCGCTTTAACCTGCTCCTCCTACCCGTGCTTTGTGGTGGGTGTACAACTGTTGCAAGTAGGTGGCACAGCTGTTTGCGTTGACTGGCTCAGTACCTTTGGGATACAGACAACACAGTTAACGTTGCAAGATGAAAATGGCATCTATACTTTAATAAACTCATTCTATTTCTTTGTGAGAGAAAAGGGGGAGACGGGGGAGACGAGGGGGGAGAAGTTGCCAGCTTGACTATATCTGTATTAGTGGCACTGTTCAAATCACACGGTGGTGGCTAATGCTTGCAAAATCCTGACTAGCATTTGAAAGGGTAACATCAGTTTATTATTGCTGCAGTAGCTGTTAACTTTATGAAGATTTCCTGTGCACCTGCCTGCTACCACATCTTTAACATATATGCATATTTATACAACTTAGGCAACATATGTTTGATGATTTTTGTCATTTATATTTACTACAGTATGGATAGCAATTAAAAAATAACCATGTTCACTGTGATGAATTGGTGAAATTCCTGGAGAAGTAGAAACTACACGAAGAATCTGAAGATAGAGAACAAGGTAAAAAGCACATAAAAATCTAGTTCATCGATTGGAATATAAAAAATGCAGGCATGTGCACCAATGTGTGTGTATGTACATATAAAAACATAAAAAGGACAGGGAAGAACACACTATTTCATTTAGAGGCAGAACAAGAGAGTAGATGGTCTAGGGTGGGATATTTTCCCATTTAATCCACCCTTTACAGATAAATGGTTGAGTTGTGTGGTAGGGGTGAGGAAGGAGGATGACATTTTCTGCAGAGCTGGTGGTGTTCTGTTCCACAGTTTTGTGTGTTTTGAATGTAAAATGGATGTATTTCTTTGCAGATACACGTGCAAAAGCAAATGGTGTGCTAGGACCTGCGTGATGATACAGTCCCGTGTCTGACTCATCCTGGCAGCTGATCGGGCAGGTCTCCTGAGCACTAGCTCAGGTGCCAAGACCAGGGAAGGGCTATGGAGAGGAGATTAGGGAGTGATCCTTAGAAGTTTCCAGTGTAGGGGAAAGCTCAGGCTCAAATCTGTATTTGGTGTGTCTGAGTTAAAAATAGAGGAAGATCCTAGGGAGAGGGTAAGTTTTGGATATTAGCCCACCGAACCTGTGTGGGCACATGCACACCAGCACCCACACTGTGTATGAAAGTGAGATAAGCACACGTGATTTGTACTTAGAATGTAGGTGCCAGCTTTTTTAGAGAGAATTTTTTACCATGTGGCATATTATCATATTAGAGACCTGCTCATCTCTGTAAAAAGACAGAGGATAGTGGGCTGTGCAGAAATGGAGTGAGACAGTGGAAATGCACGTAGTGGAGCTGTGAAAACTGACATGGGAGTGGAAGGGAACTTAGAAAATTTAAGTTAAAGAGAAAAATGGAGAAGACCGAGAAAGCTAGATCTTGTTCTGAAAGTAGTATTTTCCGTGTCAGCATGGTGATTTGCCTAGAATCATTTATTCAACTTCTTAGAAAGACACTCTAAATTAGCCTCAGGGTGCCTTTGTTACCCTCTTGCGACATGAAATTAACTGCTGCTGTAGTTTCTCACAGAGGGTAGAGCAGCCCCAGGTCCACACCCATTTACACTGCTTGCCTATGCCCAGAAATGCCCCGACTGACATGACTCTCTGCTCCGAGCAACACAACATTACCCCCAGCAGTGCAATTCAAAGTAAACTAAACTGCTACCCACTTCAACAAACAGGAACATTTACTCATTTTTTTTCTTACTGTTGCTTACCCCTCTACCAGCAGTTAGTGCATATGAGGCAGCCGTCTGTGCCACTGGAGCGTTCCCTTATGCAGAGCACTCCTAAAGCAGCTAGCTCTGCTGGCGTTTGGACCATTCTGTATTAGCAGGGTGGCTCAAACTGGCCTCGGCAGACCACGAGATGTGCCACATCACTTGAAACTACATCTCTGGGTGGTTTGTCGGCCTGTTTGTCAAGTCAGGTGACAGCATCTTCACACATTGATTTTAATTTGTATTGAATATAAAGCTTTGAGAGTGAGACTTTGTATCAGCTGCTTATTGAAATCCATGCTACTTCAACTGTTTTCTCCTCCCTCAGTATTTTAGCAATTCTATTAAAGAAAAAAGCCCTGAACAGAATCAGTTTGGGGTTTAAAAAAATTGCCTGTGTGCCTTAGGATTGACAACTCCTAGGCCAGTGTTTAGCCCAATGCAATGCAAACCTGCTGATATATTAAACCCCAAACCAGCATTTATAATAGAAATACAGTAAGCCTTTAACTATAACGACACTAGCAGGTGTCACCACAATAAAGATAACAGCCTCCCCATGAACAAATATTAGATT
Source organism: Pelecanus crispus (assembly GCF_030463565.1). Taxonomy (NCBI): domain Eukaryota; kingdom Metazoa; phylum Chordata; class Aves; order Pelecaniformes; family Pelecanidae; genus Pelecanus; species Pelecanus crispus. The sequence goes on from NC_134644.1 coordinate 41,390,767, forward strand.
AAAGAGATCAATCAATCTGTATCTTAAATTCTAGGCCCAGCGTGATCTCTACCAGTAAAAAAAAATAACTTCTACTTTGTCTGTGTATTGTAACAGGTGAAAGACCTCTTGATTGTTCAATTATTTTTGCAATAACTTGGGAAAATAGGCATCTTTCTTTTTTCTTCTGTTGCAGACTCTTTATGTAAATGATACAGAAAATGTTTGTGACCTAAAGACACAAGCATTTATTGATTTTAAACCTTGCGGCAGGCTGTGGCAGTTTTCATGGTGGGCAGGTGGTGTGAGTCATGGCTCACTACGCAGTCTGCTCCAGGAATGCCAAAAAAACCCTGTCAAAGCCTGGGGTAACATCAAGTACTCTGCTCCTGGGGCCGTGATCAAATTACCTGTGGAAATAGTGCATTCTGCCCTTGTTTTTTTTTTTTTTTCCTTTTTCTTGTTGCTGCTAGCCTGCTCCGCTACCAACAGCACCTTTTCCCCAAAACCTGTCAAAAGTTACTACTTTCATTCTTCATCGTTTAGTATGCCGTGCCATTCATTTAAACATGTGAAATGAGTGCATGCTGCCATGGAGTCAGAATGATCTGACCAGGCATGCTGCAGAGCCACTGTTCATTGCAGTAAGTGCCAAAGGTGAGGGAAATCCAGTCCGCCATGCATAACTAAATGCTCCTTCTACTTTTCCCTTCCTTGCCCTCTTATGATCATCTATGATTATCCATCACCTGTCAAATGCAATGCCTGAGAAAAGCAAGTCCAGGCTATGATCTTCTGCACTGTAGGGCGGAGCGTGGTCTTTCCATGTGCTCCCATGGAAAGGGACCGTACATGGTCCCCGGAGCACAGTCCCTGACCTTGACTTGGAACAGCAATAACACCAACTTTTACTCACCATTTCTACTGAGTTATATCATTGCTGCCATTCCCATTACCACTCAGTCTTGGCTCATAGATGCTGTATTCTGAGTTTTTATGCAGGAGTTGCACTAAGATTTTGCGATCTGTTTGTAGTAACAGCTTTGAGTCTCGGTTGTGGTATCTGATTCTCCTCTCAAATGTACCTGAGTAAAAGGTCAGAGACCTCTTCCCTAGAAAACATGGTATATAAGAAGTGTAAGACATATTGAAGCCAAAATTCACTGGTAGTCTTTCATGATGGAACATACCAAGAATTGAGGGAAACACGCTAGAACAGCTTATCTGCAAGGTCCTAGATAGATGCTCTTACTGCAATGCAGAGCACCTGTTGATTAATTACATTTGGTCTGTTTTGAATGTGTTCTGGACTGCATAAAGGCAGTTGCTGTGCTAAAAAGTGTCCACATCAGATAAATACAGAATAACGGTTGATCTTTTACTACACACCCTCTGCTTTATTTTTCAGTAGTGCACACATATGGGTAAGATACAGATAATGTACGGCTTTCTAAGGAAACTAAGTGACTTGATCCTTGGAACATTTAGTTAGAGATCTTTGAAATCTGATTCATGGAAGCACTGAAACAAGTTGTTTCCTCTAAATCAAACCTGAATTGGAAGTCTGTCCAACTTCAGAGCCATTGCAGTCATGGCTTCACAAGGAGTTGTGTGTGTGAAGAGAAGTCTGCTCAGTAATATATTCAATGAGCAGTAAGCACACTTATGTTTTCACCTTTTTTTCCAAACCACAAAATAAGCTGTGGAATATTTTGTTTGAAATCAAATATAATATGTGCAACACTTGTGTATTTTCCCTGCACAAAGACTTCAGGATTAAGTTTTTAATCCTTTAAGTGGACTTAGTCCCTGAGAACTATAGAGGTTTCATAGCAGCTACAGTATTTGCATTTGCAAAATAGTTACTCAACTTCCTTCCTCATGTTTTTCCATGTCACACCAACTTTCAGTTCACTTGAACGATGAGTTCATATCACACTTAAAAAGTCTTGGAAACTTTATTTAGTGGAATACCAGTTTCACAATGATGAATGATGACTGCAAGGCATTTCTATGAAGACCCTGCTTCAGTGCCGTTACAATGTAAGATGAGGATGGGGAAAGCAATTGCAGTGTAACTCTATGGAGACCCCATTACCAGACCATTACAACTGCAGGCTAATTGAAGAGCAGGAACACACAGAGCCCCCCTTTGGTGGCACAGTTACAATGCGATATTAATATGTCAAAATAATTTTGATGCCAGTCATCAGATTTTTTGCCATTATTAATAATAGACAGCAGTATTTTATAATTCCTTGAGCATGCAGTCCCACAGAACTGGAATGAGACTCCTTGCTATGTGCAAACAGACCTGACTTTGTATAACGCTGTGGGCAGAGGTGCAGAGGTCAAAGGCCACTTTATGTGAAAGGATGAGATACTGCAGAGACCTGCAGGCTCCTTCCTCTCTGAACCTGCATATTGCACTACAATTTTAAAATTTAAATGAGAAAAAAGTAAGTGTAAATACAATTTATCAGTGTCTTAATGAAAGCAGCACAGTGCTGCATCTCAAAATCTCCAACTTTAACTACAAAAGTCTATAAAATCTGCCTTAATTTAAAGCTCAGTCCTGTGTGTCCATGTATTACTGCACTTTATATCTTTGCTAAGGTGCATGCTATCAAGGCAGCTCATATATCAGGAGGGTGACCTGGGCCAGTTGCACTGTATTTTCAAAACCATTTAGGTGCAAAAGAATGCAGACGGTAACCTAAATCCCACTTAAGATTTGGCCCATTGAAGTGGAATGAAATATATTGCAGCAGCTTGTGCTCTGGTGATAGGGCACTGTGAGTACTAGGTGGTAATGTATCTATTAGTTTAATTGTGCAGGTCTAGTCCCCTTACTGTTCTAAACTAAGGTACCTTCAACAATTTCGGAATAATTTCATTAACAATGCTATTCTCATTTATATTTTTTCCCAAATACTTACCTAACTACTTTACAGTTTGTAAAGACTGTGCAACATGTAATATTTAATGTACATACCGTATATATTTGTTCTTCCATCTTTTGAAGAAACCCTACTTCAGGAACAACACTGTAAATCTAGTGAGTTAGTGGCAAACTCCACTGACTTCCATAGAGACTTTAACAGAGTTCAACCATACCACTTTTAATAGCCTGCTTCTCACTGACTTTATTTTTCCAACTTGTCTTTTCTTTTAGGTAGTGGAGTTCTCCATTCTGCTTTGCTTCCATCTGTATTTATTTTGTCTCTTTTCCTTACTGAAGAGCATAGAGCAACTGTTTCCAAAGTTTCAAATAATTCAGATCCTTGAGTTCTCATATAATTTTTGCCATCCTTAGCTGTACCTTTTCAGTTTCTGTAATACGCTTTTCAGTGCTGTGTCCATTATTCCAAATGCGGCCTCCTGATCAGCTGCTTATGACCCATTTGCACAGCTAATAATTTTGTTTCCTTCTTCAACTGCTGATTTAACACTTTGTCTGCCACAACTTTCAGATATTTTTTCTGGATGCTGGAGGGGCTGGGTGGAGGTCTTTTCTGAACACTTTAATCTGAGAACCACCCCTCTTGTCTTTGTGTTGGGAAAAAAGTTTCAGAAGATGGGATATTTTTCAGCATGCCTGCTTGCCTGGAAATTAATGGCAAAACTCTGGTTGCCTTCAAATGATAAAAGCAATGGATGGCAACAGTAAAGCCATAGAGTCATAAAGAATGAGAAGGATTATGAAGGTGGGTTTATTAGAGAATGGAATTGTCCTTCTTTTGGTAAGACTTAAAATTCTCCCTGTTGCTTTCTTTATTGAAAAATCAATGCCCTCGTAGCTCCCAAGAAGAGTAGCCAGTACAGAGCAATGTGGTGGCTCTGTGTACACTTTCATTCACCCCATTCCAGAAAGTGTTTATATTTTTGCTGTAGGCATTAAACATTAATAATATGTTCTTGCAAGGGGGAGAGGTGAATCGACTTTTTCACACACAGAATTGTGTCCTAAAAGTCTGTGTGGTGTCAGCTCTGCTTTTGCCTTCCTAGCTTCAATTTTTTTCTATGCTTTTGTTTTATTGCTGTTACTTTCTAGTGTAAGACAATTATTTTTTTCTTTAGATAAATGTTTTTAGTGCCTAAAAACACCGTGGGATGGCTCTGAGACAAAAAAAACTCCTGTCCCTGTAAATAAGGATAACAAAAGTTTCAGCAGTTCAAGCTCCTCATTGCTCAGGTTCCTCAAGTTCTTCATATTCCTTCTAGGTATATCAAGGTATCTTAATCATAATTTGGAGTAAGCTACTGGAAGACAATAAGACCTCCATGTGGTCTCCTTGGTCTTGCAGGTTTTTGTCATCCTGCAAGACCTTAAACAAAGATATCAGTTAACATTTTTCATGTTTTAGTTTTAGGGAGGGGCATTTTGCTGGAACGAAACCCATCTGAATTTACAGAACTCCCTTAAGTGCCCCAGCATTGTCCCAGCAGTCACTGGGGATCTGGATTGGACTGGAAGCATCGGAAAACAAAATCTGGTGAAAGCTTGGTTTTTGTACACTACGTTGTCGCTTTACTGAAATTTAGTAGACATTTTTTGTTCTCATGCTTTTCACATTGTTGAAAATGAAGGTTGTCTTACCCTGCCTACTAGCCTCATTTAGGGCACAACGCAACAACAGAAAATGAGTGTATATTTGAAATGGTGGATTGCAGAGGGAAAACGTAATAATCTCTTTTGTAAGTCTCAGCCATTTCTCTCCTCCCTAGCTTCCAACAATCACGTTGTTGTGGCAGAATCAGGTATTGAATATTTTTTCCAGATGCATATATTGAGAAGGAATGAAAATATTTCATAATGGACAGCAAGATTACTAATACAGTTCATAATGTTAATTTAGATGTGGAACTGCAGATTCCTATCAACCTTGAGAGCTTCTGGGACAAATAGTCATGATGAGCAAGTCAGCAAGCTGCCACTGCCTTTGGCCCAGCTCAGGCCCTAGCTTTGACTGCTGTGGCGCTAAGCTGATTTACAATGGCTGATGATTTGGTCTGCTATTCTTGCTTCAAGTAAACTCAGTCCCTTGGGGCTTGACTTGTGATGCCAGAGAGCTCCCTCAACTGCCACTGCCTTCTTGGAAAGCTGAAGTCACTCAGTATTTTCCTCAATCCAGTCTCTGGTCCTTGTCCTCTCTACGTTTAACTTGCTTTCTATGTCTAATTTTGCTTTCTAATTAGGCTTTCTTTCATGAACATTCAAGCATTTCAGTCTTACTTGCCAAAGCAATCTGTAGTAGCAACAAACACTCTTTTGAGAACATGTTTTATAAATTTTTGGATTCCAGTGTATGTACAGTTTAGCATCATTGTTTTCTATATTTTTTTGTCTAGATACATCCATTATATATCTATATCTACTTAAAATTCAATAAAATTTATTCTGAGAAAGAGAGAGCCAGATGCTAAGTTAAACCAAAAAAATAAATCAAATAAAGATTTAATTAGCAGAGGAAAAAATTCAGGGAAAATAACCTTCTGGAAATAGCAAAATCAGTAGAAGTGTAACAGCATTCTAATATGTTAGTATACTACCATCTTATATTTATATTTCGTATATAATTTTATAGCCAGCAACACAAAGCTTGTGTGCTGCAATTAGCATCTTTTCTGTAGTGAATTGTCATGTTCTAGCACTGCTAATGAACATGAAGAAAGTGTACCTGCTGTAAACTGTTGCCAAGGAAAAAAAAAGCCCCTTAGAATTACTACTAGAACATTTTTTTCATCTCTTTATCCTGCACCCCCCCACCCCCCCCTATTTATTTCTTTCTTTTTTTCTTTTTTCTTTCTTTGGGAAAAGCCTCTATTATTACCTGCGGTAGGTTCTAACACGAGCATGCTATTTTGTTGATTGCACTGCCCTCAGACACTGCACATTTGACTCCCATTTGTAGCAGCAATGCCAGTACTGGGATTCAAAGTCAGAGCCTCTTAGGGTTACAGCCCTGCTGCTGCTCCTGTGTGAGTGGAAGTGTCTAATACCACTGGCATCAGAGAGTAGGGCTGATAAAGAGACAAGGTGATCTAAAGAGAGCACACATGGAATTTTTCCCCCCTTTTCGTTTTTCTTACCAGAAAGATAAAGGAGTTGAGAGTAGGTTGATATTTGACGAATTGGTTTTATTCAGAGGAGTGCTATCATTTTTATGTCCTTTTTGAAAACGCACCCACAGTGTCTGAATTCCCATTAATGCAAAGTTCAGATAAAGCTGATGAAAAGCAGCTGCCATCTTGATAGTTGCCATGGCAGATGGCATCAGCCTTTATGCTTTTATCAGTATTAGTATCAGAACACACTCTGTGTTCCAAGCTGAGATAAAAATCATTGAAGCTGTACCTGGAATAGGCAGATCAACACTGCAGGTCCCACACAGTTTTGAATCTTTTCAGAACAGTCTGCATAAAAGCTAGAGACAACACATTCTTGTTATTCATTAGTTCAGCAATGCTGATGGTATTTTGTAAACTTCACAGATGAAGCAGCCTTTCTAAAGAGCTGCTGCCTCCCTTCCTCCTTCCCTCCCACCCCCAGGAATGCTCAGGCTTTGAAAAGAAAAACCACACACACACACACACACACACAGAGACAGGAGAAACACTTTACAGTAAGTGGACACAATGGACACAACAGTGACATTCCTTCTTGATTAACCTACTGCATTTTGCACTAAACCCCAAGCAATCTGCTGCAAATTAATGGTATTAAGAATAGGTGCGTGGCAAGGGAAATAATGATGACTGCCGGGTTGCGAAGATGCGGTTGGGGAAGGGGCTTCTGGGGTTTTGTTGCACCGATACTGTGCATCTCGCCTGAGAAGTCTCCCCCATTTCACTTGCCGCTGGTTCGCAGCGACATGTGCGGTGGCATCGCTCTGGAGCCTCACGTTGACCTGGCAGTCCTGGCGCTTCTCCAAGCAGTGGGAGCGGCGCATACAAGGGCCTGCACAGCCCCACTTTTTCTGGCTCCACCTTGTGATAAGTGCCCCTTCAGGAAAAGTGACTTACATGCTGTTAAAGCTTCAACGCTAGCTCTTTATTGCAGGTTTCAAATTGTATTGACAAATCTCCCCATCCCCTTTCCCCCTCTCCCTCTCCCCAACTCCCCTTATAGCTATGCATACAGTTATTTTTGGTAACATTGTTGCTTGATAAATAGAGGGGTTGTGAGATCTCAAGTTATTATGCAAGTGTTAGCGACACAGGCTGGTAAACCATTTGGCTGTTGCATCGGTGCTGAAATGAATAATAGCAAATGGGAGGAGGGCATGGGAGTTATTTTAAATGACACATATATATTTAAATATAGCCTTAAAATAATGTTAAAGGTTTAGAGCCATTACAGGCTCTTGTGCCAACTTGCAAAACTCTTCCAGAATTTATTTTAGAATTTGCTATTCTTTCTTGGATGGTTGACAGGGAGATAAGGAGGACCTTTCTGGGTTACCTCTGCCTGGAACAGGGAGGTGGTGGAAGCGGGTCCTCTGTGTCTTTGCACAGAGGTCTCCTGTTATCCCACCAATATCTGAAGTACACGTTCCCTTTGAACTATTTGGTGAAGAAGTATGGAGTCAGTGTCGTAACTTAAATAGAAATTTGTGTGTGACTCTGCACAGTCCTACACCTTTGCGCTTAATGAGGTCACTGCCAGAAATGGGCTCATTCTGCCCCAGGTTTGAGAAGCTTTTGTGTTTTCATTTTGGGGTAGGTCTTGAAAAAAATCTAGGTCCAGTAGTGGCTTTGGATTCCAAATGCCGGTGGGATGGGGCCATTCTAATTCAAAGTTAATTGAATTAGTTGAGTGACTACCTAAGTGAATATTTAAAGTAGAAATGGGTAAATGGATTAGGATAAAAGGAGAGCTGCCCTGGAACAAAGGTTAAGAGTACTCAAAACAAAGTCTAAAGAACTCCTCTTTTTATTTTAAATTTAGTTTTAAATGAAAAAAAGTGTTCAGTGGCAGGTCTTCACCCTTCACCCAGGACCAACAAAAAGTAAGCTACTATGGAGATGCAGGCTGGAGGAAGGGTAAAATGTTGTCAGATGTACAATTTACTTGGACAGGGCCCCCTGTGCTCCTAACTATGCCTATAAAATGGAAGAAACTTACCATCCAGGAGCCTGATCCAAAGCCTTTGAAAGCAGTGGGAAACTTTACATGGAGTTAAACGAGTTTTTCAGGGAGGCTCTATGAACATGACAAGGAATGATAGGTGAATGCAACACAACGGAGGAGCATCAGGTAATGGGGAAATTATTGTCATTAGCATAATAGGCACAAGTCACCACACAAAAACTACTGTTGGTTGCTTTATCAGTGTCACGGTATAGGTGAATTTCAAGGCAAGAGCTGAAGAAATATGAAACAATGGCTATGCAGACTTTTGGGGAAACTCCTCTGAAGCATAAAGGGCAGTCTGCTAAAAAGCATAAGGGTAATTCCAGGAAATTTTTGTTGATGAGGAATGGGGGCTGCCATCACTGGCAGTGACCAGGTGAGAATATATGAGTTGATGCAGAAGAAAAGATGATCTGTGCAGTATCCATAGCCATGAAGGGCCTTAAAAGTGTAATAGTTTGGGTTTGCTGTGATAGAAAAGGGGCAGTCAATGATGGGATGAAGACAGGCAGGAATGTGCTTGAATTAAGAGCCAGAAACAAGAAGTATGTTTTGCCCAGTCTTAAAATGGAGCTGGGGACAAATGAGGCAAATGATCTTGATTCAGATCAAAAAGCAGGAACTGGGAAAGACACAACTGTGTTGCATCTTGGGCTGTGTGAGCATCTGTGGAAAGGCATTCAAGCTGAACCTCTAAATCTCACCCATTCATTATTTGGTTAGGATTCACACAACACAATTCCAAGTAACTTGGAATTAAAATGGAAATTACCTTTAATTCTTCAGACTCCTGTGTTTTTCCTGTTCTGCTTCCTTACCTCCCAAATAGGTAGCTAAAATCACAAGCATTATAGGCTATAGCTTTGGCTCAAGAGGACAAAGTCTGAAAACTATCGCGTTTGTGAGTTCAGCTACTACAGAGCTAGAAACCATAACACTGCCTACACAATAAACAGATCTAGTTTAAGAAGTATCTTCCCAAGGTAATGCTACAAAAAAGCTATATGCTTTCATTAGATGGACTTGCATCATCTTTGCCTTTAAGACTCTCATTACATGGATTTGTCCTGTGCTGTCCTGGGGAGATGAGATGTGTTTTGGGAAGGGAGGAGCAGCATGAGGAGCTGTGCAGCAAGGTGTCCATGGTAAGATCTTCCACAGGCTTCTTGGGTGGCGCCCAACAGGTCACTGAATATCAATTTCTTCAGCTGTGAAATGGGGATAATATACACTTTTCATACTTTTCTTAGAGGCATTGAGAAACCAAATTAACTAATGTTTGAAAATGTTTCAAGTGCCTTGGTGTGATGAAAGGGCAAAACATTCTTACGGAAAGTTTGGATATTGGTCCTAAATTTCTATGCTTGATTTTCTTCTTAATTTATTTTTTATAATCATGTTTAAAAAAAAAACAAAACAAAGATGTTCTCTTCAAAAGAAAATCGGAAATTCACCTGTTATCCTGAAATGCTGCACTGTATTTATAATATGCTGATGGGATTCACCGTACTTCAAGTATTTGTATTTCTACTGTATAAATACTAGCAGAAAAGAACAAAACAACCTGAATACCTAAAATGGCTGCCACATACCAGTGAGGGACATTTTATATCAGCTGTGACTATTTAAATTCAGCTTCAAGTATAAGATTATACTTTTAAAATTTATAGCATATATTTAAGATGATTGCTATATGGCTTTCATGGTCAAGGATGTATATAAAACTGTCTACTATTATGTTGGTATGAAGCTGATTTTCAAGCAGTGCAAAAATAATTTGGAAAATGTTTTTTTGCTATTGAGTTGTCATCTTAATTTATTTCAATTATTCAAATACTAAAAATCACCATTGGATTTCCAGTCAGCTATTACAAATGCTTTCTCAAAATGGACATGATCTGTGTTGTGTTTTAAAAGTGAGACTCAAAACAAGGTTCATTTAAAAGTCCTTATTGTACTTGTGATCAAATGAGGCAGCTGTCAACATCTGTTTATTTTAAAAAGTAACAATGTTAACAATATCCCCTTTAAAGTGATAAACTTAGGAGGATTTTATCTTAAATATTTTTTTTAAAAAAATCTTTCACAGACTAAGAGTTTGCCTGTCACCTTTTATTCTGCTACGTATTGTTGTGGCCAAGTCATAATCCTGCTGAAGTAAGGGGTTTATTATAACAAACACACCAACACAACCTGAGCTCAAACAGCTCTAGTGGGCACTGCTATAATTTAAGATCATAGCTCAAAAGAAAATGGAAATTTTTTCTTACATTTAAGGGTTCAGTTTACCACTGAAATTGCTTTTCATTTAATTCAAGCAGCAACTGATAGCACAGAACACTTAAACAAAATTAAACAGAAATCTTTCACGTTATGAGAGGCACTTATGTGTGCTTTGTGTCTTTTTTTTTTTTTGTTAAATACAGTTTCCCCGAGGAAGAATGGCAGCCCAGATATCGAGCAATTTCTTTGGTTCCCACTAATGTTACTACTCAATGCTGTTCTAGGGGGCTTTTATACAAATAACTTTCTCACCTATTGTATGGCTACATCTTATTCCAACTTTATTTCATGCCTTTTGTTCAGAGTCAGCACCCCCCTGGAAAACCCCAAAATGCAAAATAAAAATTACATTAACAGCTTCAGGTTCAGCTATCTCAGAACAATGATATTTTGTGTGGTTTTTTTTTTTTTAGAAAAAAGAATTACTTCTCTGCAGCAAAATATTAGCAATAAAACAAGGAAACATTCTGTGAAAACTAAAGAGGCAGATAAACATTTTGAAGCAAGCAATAAT